>NC_080644.1:22056031-22061031 GCF_027579445.1 Ammospiza nelsoni
CGGAGCCCGGGACACCAGGTCTACCCCAGGGCCTTGGACACCAGGTCTACCCCGGGCCCGGGGACACCAGGTCTACCCCGGGGCCTTGGACACCAGGTCTACCCCGGGCTCTGGGACACCAGGTCTACCCCGGGGCCTGGGACACCAGGTCTACCCCGGAGCCCGGGACACCAGGTCTACCCCGGATCCGGCGGGACACCAGGTCTACCTCGGGGCCGGCGGGACACCAGGTCTACCCCGGGGCCGGCGGGACACCTGGTCTACCCCGGATCGATCGGGACACCAGGTCTACCCCGGATCCGGCGGGACACCAGGTCTACCCCGGGCCCGGCGGGACACCAGGTCTACCCCGGATAGATGGGGACACCAGGTCTACCCCGGATCCGGCGGGACACCAGGTCAACCCCGGAGCCCGGGACACCAGGTCTACCCCGGGCCCGGCGGGACACCAGGTCTACCCCGGATTGATCGGGACACCAGGTCTGCCCCGGATCCGGCGGGACACCAGGTCTACCCCGGGCCCGGCGGGACACCAGGTCTACCCCGGAGCCCGGGACACCAGGTCTACCCCGGATCCGGCGGGACATCAGGTCTACCCCGGAGCCCCTGACACCAGGTCTACCCCGGGCCCGGCGGGACACCAGGTCTACCCCGGATCCGGCGGGACACCAGGTCTACCCCGGAGCCCGGGACACCAGGTCTACCCCGGAGGCCGGGACACCAGGTCTACCCCGGAGCCCGGGACACCAGGTCTACCCCGGTTTGATCGGGACACCAGGTCTACCCCGGATCCGGCGGGACACCAGGTCTACCCCGGAGCCCGGGACACCAGGTCTACCCCGGATCCGGCGGGACACCAGGTCTACCCCGGAGCCCGGGACACCAGGTCTACCCCGGTTTGATCGGGACACCAGGTCTACCCCGGTTTGATCGGGACACCAGGTCTACCCCGGAGCCCGGGACACCAGGTCTACCCCGGATCCGGCGGGACACCAAGTCTACCCCGGAGCCCGGGACACCAGGTCTACCCCGGATCCGGCGGGACATCAGGTCTACCCCGGAGCCCGTGACACCAGGTCTACCCCGGATCCGGCGGGACACCAGGTCTACCCCGGATCCGGCGGGACACCAGGTCTACCCCGGAGCCCGGGACACCAGGTCTACCCCGGATCCGGCGGGACACCAGGTCTACCCCGGAGCCCGGGACACCAGGTCTACCCCGGATCCGGCGGGACACCAGGTCTACCCCGGAGCCCGGGGCCGGCGGAGGTCGGCCTTGCCCCCGGCTGGCGTGCGCCTTCCGGGGACACCAGGTCTACCTCGCCCCGGCGTGACTTAGTCAAATTTCGGAGGGTGCCGGGTAGACCTGTTGTCTCGGCCGGCTGCGGAAGTTCACCAAGGGGTCGCTGTTGCCGGCCGCCTCCGGCTGCCTCATCGTAAGAGGCGGCCTGCGGCGGCGCCTTCTCCCGGTCAAGCTCCATCGGTCCCCTAGGAGGCCGCGGCGGCTTCGGACGCGTCTGTCCGTATTATGGGAGCGAGGTGACGGGCCGCATCCCCGCAGGTTGGTTTCATCCCGTGCCTGCGCCTAAGGCGGAGTGGAGTGGCCAGGCTGGTGCAGCCGGCAGGGCAAAGCAAGTGCCGCCTAGCCGGGACGAGTCTTCGTGGCTGTGTCCCGGCTCCCGTCTTTCCCGAAAAAAAGTTGGTACAGTGAAGAGGGGCCGAGAGAGAAGGGCAACCGGAGAAGGGGGCGAGAGCTCTCCCCGCCAGGCCGAGAGAGAGGGGCAGCCGGAGAAGGGGGCGAGAGCTCTCCCCGCCAGGCCGAGAGAGAAGGGCAGCCGGAGAAGGGGGCGAGAGCTCTCCCCGCCAGGCCGAGAGAGAAGGGCAGCCGGAGAAGGGGGCGAGAGCTCTCCCCGCCAGGCCGAGAGAGAGGGGCAGCCGGAGAAGGGGGCGAGAGCTCTCCCCGCCAGGCCGAGAGAGAGGGGCAGCCGGAGAAGGGGGCGAGAGCTCTCCCCGCCAGGCCGAGAGAGAGGGGCAGCCGGAGAAGGGGGCGAGAGCTCTCCCCGCCAGGCCGAGAGAGAAGGGCAGCCGGAGAAGGGGGCGAGAGCTCTCCCCGCCAGGCCGAAAGAGAGGGGCAGCCGGAGAAGGGGGCGAGAGCTCTCCCCGCCAGGCCGAGAGAGAAGGGCAGCCGGAGAAGGGGGCGAGAGCTCTCCCCGCCAGGCCGAGAGAGAAGGGCAGCCGGAGAAGGGGGCGAGAGCTCTCCCCGCCAGGCCGAGAGAGAGGGGCAGCCGGAGAAGGGGGCGAGAGCTCTCCCCGCCAGGCCGAGAGAGAAGGGCAGCCGGAGAAGGGGGCGAGAGCTCTCCCCGCCAGGCCGAGAGAGAAGGGCAGCCGGAGAAGGGGGCGAGAGCTCTCCCCGCCAGGCCGAGAGAGAGGGGCAGCCGGAGAAGGGGGCGAGAGCTCTCCCCGCCAGGCCGAGAGAGAGGGGCAGCCGGAGAAGGGGGCGAGAGCTCTCCCCGCCAGGCCGAGAGAGAGGGGCAGCCGGAGAAGGGGGCGAGAGCTCTCCCCGCCAGGCCGAGAGAGAAGGGCAGCCGGAGAAGGGGGCGAGAGCTCTCCCCGCCAGGCCGAAAGAGAGGGGCAGCCGGAGAAGGGGGCGAGAGCTCTCCCCGCCAGGCCGAGAGAGAAGGGCAGCCGGAGAAGGGGGCGAGAGCTCTCCCCGCCAGGCCGAGAGAGAAGGGCAGCCGGAGAAGGGGGCGAGAGCTCTCCCCGCCAGGCCGAGAGAGAAGGGCAGCCGGAGAAGGGGGCGAGAGCTCTCCCCGCCAGGCCGAGAGAGAAGGGCAGCCGGAGAAGGGGGCGAGAGCTCTCCCCGCCAGGCCGAGAGAGAAGGGCAGCGAAAGACGATCCGAGAGAGCCGCTCGGGCGGCCGAGGCGAGGCGGAGAGAGAGAAGCTGCGAGCGTGTCCCGTTCCGGCCCGGCTTCTGCCGGCCGATTCGCAAGGGGGGGCGTCCCCCCTGGGCAGCGGTGGCGGGCGAGGCGGCGGCGCCTCGTCCCTTTCGTGCCTGGCCTTAAGCCGGGGCCCACTCGGCGGGCACTGTTTTGGGCTGTCGGTCCGCCTCGGCGGCGGTCGGCCCGCCCGGTAAAGCTGTGGAGCCCGGGGTCGGGGTGCCCCCGTCCCCGGCCCGCGTTGTTGAAGCCGTCCCCCTTCCTCGGCCCTAAGCCGGGGACCCGCGTTGGCGGGCAGAGTTTTTTGGAGTTGGCGGACCCGGCACCCGACGGAGAGAGCCCCCCGGACTTGTCGCGGGCGAGGCGGCGGCGCCTCGCCCACCTCGGTCGTGGCCGCATCGACCGAGCCGCTTATGCCGGGCGGGCTGGGTTGCCACGCGGGCCCGCGGTTTTTTTTTTTTTTTTCCCCCCCCCCCCCGCGGTTTAGGCGTGCCGGCGTGCGGGCAGAGTGGGGGCACCCGCCCGGCCGGCCTCCGCGGATCTTTTTGATTTTTCTCCGGCGGCCCTAAGCCGCGGCACCGAGAAGCGTTGCGACGAAGGCGCGCGAGGGCGGCGAGAGAGAAGGGAGCGAGCGGGATGCCGGCGGGTCCGTGGGGGAGTGAGTCTCGTAACTCGCCCCCCGGGTCCCCGGTGTCCCGGGCCCGCGGCCCCCGTGGCTAGCACGGATCGTTGCGAACGCGTCTCCATGTGCCTTTTTTGTCGTGCCGCTCCCCCGGCTATATTTTTCCCGGAAAGGGAGAGCCGGCCGCCGGTGGCGCGGTCCGGTGGCACTTTATCTCGCACGCTCGGCCGGGTTCCCCGGGCCGGAAGGGGAAGCCGAGTCCCCCCGGCCTGGCGGGCCAGCCCAGTCCCAGTCCTGCCGTTGCCTAGCCGAAAGGGAAGTCGTTGGCGCCCGCGGGAAAACGGGCGGGCGGGTGGCGGCACCCCCCGCGCTCCTCCTCTGCCGCGAGCGCTCCGCAGGCGGGGCTGGGCGGCCGTCGCCGTTGTCCCAGGACCGTGGCCGTGGGGCCCTTGTCGCTGTTGGCGCGGCTCCTTCCTCGGCCGCGCCCGATCGATGAGGCTTTTCGGGTGGCGTCGGAGAGGGCCCTCGGCCGGCCGGCTCTCCTTCCGGGGCTTCTCTGTCGCGGGGAAGTCACGGCGGGGGTGTCCGGTGCTCGGGCAGGGCGGTCTCCTCTCCAGTTCGCTTCCCGTCGCAGGCGAGGTGTCGCCCCTCCCGCTGCCGCGGAGGGCGTCTTTACCGACCCCAGCTGTGTGACGGCCGCGTGGCCCCGCTAGCCTTCAGGTGTCCTTAAAAAACCACGCGAGGTGCCGGTGCCGGCCCCGGTCCGGGGAGCGCCCGTGGGTGCCGGCCGCGAGCAGCGCCGGGCGGCGGTGCGGTTGGAGCTGAGCCGCGGGGATGATGGAGAGAGAGAGAGACGGAGAGAGAGAGAGAGAGAGGCTGAAAATGACCCCGAACCGATGGGGCGCGGACGGGGGACCAGAGCCCGATCCGCGCGCTCCTTTGCCGTTCCGCCGCCTGCTGCAGAGCGAGCCGCCCCGGCTGAAAAGGGGGCCTCGGTGTCCGGGCCGCGCCCGCCTCGTCGGGTCGCTGTCTCCTCTAGCACGTCCGGTGCTTTCCGCGCGGCCCGGTGGGGGGACGCGCCGGACGGGGTTTCGCTCCCTGCGAGCGTGCCCCGCTCGGCCCAACCTCGCCGGCGGCCGGTCGCTCGCCGGCGACCGGTCGGCGGGCGGGGTGGTTCGGCTTTGTGGGGGGCGGGTCAGCCCCGGCCGAGCCCCGTTCCGTGCGCCGCGCGCCGTGACTTCCAGCGCGAGGCCGAGTCTCGAAGCGGGGCGCGGGCCCCGGGGAAAAGGCGCGAGCGAGCGAGCGAGGAAAGCCCAGAGAGAGAGGGGGGGAAACGAAAAAGCCCCGAATTTCTCGCGCGAACGAGAGCCGAAAGGGAGAAGACGGAGCCTCGCGCTGCTCGCATCCGAGTGGCGAAAGAGAAGCTGCGCAGCGGTCCCGG
>NC_080644.1:22073531-22081031 GCF_027579445.1 Ammospiza nelsoni
CCAGGGCTCGGGGTAGACCTGGTGTCCCGGCCGGACTTGGGCTACGGCGGCCCAGGGATCGGGGTAGACCTGGTGTCCCGGCCGGACTTAGGCTCCGGCAGCCGGGGCTCCGGGGTAGACCTGGTGTCCCGGCGCCCGGGGTAGACCTGGTGTCCAAGGCCCCGGGGTAGACCTGGTGTCCCAGGGCTCGGGGTAGACCTGGTGTCCCAGGGCCCGGGGTAGACCTGGTGTCCCGGGGCCCGGGGTAGACCTGGTGTCCAAGGCCCCGGGGTAGACCTGGTGTCCCAGCGCCCGGGGTAGACCTGGTGTCCCGGCGCCCGGGGTAGACCTGGTGTCCAAGGCCCCGGGGTAGACCTGGTGTCCCAGGGCTCGGGGTAGACCTGGTGTCCCAGGGCCCGGGGTAGACCTGGTGTCCCGGGGCCCGGGGTAGACCTGGTGTCCAAGGCCCCGGGGTAGACCTGGTGTCCCGGCGCCCGGGGTAGACCTGGTGTCCCAGGGCTCGGGGTAGACCTGGTGTCCCAGCGCCCGGGGTAGACCTGGTGTCCCAGGGCTCGGGGTAGACCTGGTGTCCCGGGGCTCGGGGTAGACCTGATGTCCCGGCTGGACTTAGGCTCCGGCAGCCCGGGGCCCGGGGTAGACCTGGTGTCCCAGGGCTCGGGGTAGACCTGGTGTCCCAGGGCTCGGGGTAGACCTGGTTTCCCGGCCGGACTTAGGCTCCGGCAGCCCCGGGCCCAGGGTAGAGCTGGTGTCCAAGGCCAAGGCCAAGGGGTAGACCTGGTGTACCCGGCCGGACTTGGGCTACGGCGGCCCAGGGATCGGGGTAGACCTGGTGTCCCGGCCGGACTTAGGCTCCGGCAGCCGGGGGTCCGGGGTAGACCTGGTGTCCCGGCGCCCGGGGTAGACCTGGTGTCCCAGGGCTCGGGGTAGACCTGTTGTCCAAGGCCCCGGGGTAGACCTGGTGTCCCAGCGCCCGGGGTAGACCTGGTGTCCCAGGGCCCGGGGTAGACCTGGTGTCCCAGCGCCCGGGGTAGACCTGGTGTCCCAGGGCTCGGGGTAGACCTGGTGTCCCAGGGCTCGGGGTAGACCTGGTTTCCCGGCCGGACTTAGGCTCCGGCAGCCCCGGGCCCAGGGTAGAGCTGGTGTCCAAGGCCAAGGCCAAGGGGTAGACCTGGTGTACCCGGCCGGACTTGGGCTACGGCGGCCCAGGGATCGGGGTAGACCTGGTGTCCCGGCGCCCGGGGTAGACCTGGTGTCCCAGGGCTCGGGGTAGGCCTGGTGTCCCAGGGCTCGGGGTAGACCTGGTGTCCCAGCGCCCGGGGTAGACCTGGTGTCCCAGCGCCCGGGGTAGACCTGGTGTCCAAGGCCCCGGGGTAGACCTGGTGTCCCAGCGCCCGGGGTAGACCTGGTGTCCCAGCACCCGGGGTAGACCTGGTGTCCCGGGGCTCGGGGTAGACCTGGTGTCCCAGCGCCCGGGGTAGACCTGGTGTCCCAGGGCCCGGGGTAGACCTGGTGTCCCAGGGCCCGGGGTAGACCTGGTGTCCCGGGGCCCGGGGTAGACCTGGTGTCCCGGGGCAGACCTGGTGTCCAAGGCCCCGGGGTAGACCTGGTGTCCCAGCGCCCGGGGTAGACCTGGTGTCCCAGGGCCCGGGGTAGACCTGGTGTCCCAGCGCCCGGGGTAGACCTGGTGTCCCAGGGCTCGGGGTAGACCTGGTGTCCCAGGGCTCGGGGTAGACCTGGTGTCCCAGGGCTCGGGGTAGACCTGGTGTCCCAGGGCCCGGGGTAGACCTGGTGTCCCGGGGCCCGGGGTAGACCTGGTGTCCAAGGCCCCGGGGTAGACCTGGTGTCCCAGCGCCCGGGGTAGACCTGGTGTCCCGGCGCCCGGGGTAGACCTGGTGTCCAAGGGCTCGGGGTAGACCTGGTGTCCAAGGCCCCGGGGTAGACCTGGTGTCCCAGCGCCCGGGGTAGACCTGATGTCTCGGCTGGACTTAGGCTCCGGCAGCCCGGGGCCCGGGGTAGACCTGGTGTCCCGGCGCCCGGGGTAGACCTGGTGTCCAAGGCCCTGGGGTAGACCTGGTGTCCCAGCGCCCGGGGTAGACCTGGTGTCCCGGGGCCCGGGGTAGACCTGGTGCCCTAGGGCCCGGGCTAGACCTGGTGTCCAAGGCCCCGGGGTAGACCTGGTGTCCCAGGGCCCGGGGTAGACCTGGTGTCCCAGCGCCCGGGGTAGACCTGGTGTCCCAGCGCCCGGGGTAGACCTGATGTCTCGGCTGGACTTAGGCTCCGGCAGCCCGGGGCCCGGGGTAGACCTGGTGTCCCAGCGCCCGGGGTAGACCTGGTGTCCAAGGCCCTGGGGTAGACCTGGTGTCCCAGCGCCCGGGGTAGACCTGGTGTCCCGGGGCCCGGGGTAGACCTGGTGCCCTAGGGCCCGGGCTAGACCTGGTGTCCAACGCCCCGTCGTAGTCCTGTTGTCCCGGGCCGGCCTTAGGCCACGGCTGCCTTGCCCGTGGCTGGACCTGTGGTGCCTGGCCGGACTCCCTCTTCGGGTGCCTAGCAAGCCCGAAAAGTATGCAGACGGCGCCCGGGGGACTGATGGGAGAGGGCGGGTGGGGCGCCCCCAACCGCTGATGGGCGTGGGCGGCTCCGGCAGAGACGGCAAGGGCAGGGGTAAGGGCAGGGGCGGGCGCGGGGACGGGGACGGGGCCAGGGACAGGGAGTGAGGGCACGCGAGAGCGTGCACGCGGACGGGCAGCCAGGCGGCCGGGCGGGCGGGCGGGGGCAGGTGGCGGGGGGCGGCGAGGGGGCGGGGACGGTTGTCCGCGCGCGCGTGTGCGCGCGCGGCGGTGTGGTGGCCTGAAGGGATGACCTTGGGGAGTGAACGTGCGCACGGGGGGGGGGGGGGGGGGGGGGGCGGTGGGTGTGGCGCTGTATCTGTGTCTGTGCGGACGAGGGCCAAGGGCCGGCGGCTTCGTGCCGGCCCCGGGCGCCTCGGCCCCGAGCCCCCACGGCCCCCTAGACTGACGTCGAGGGCGGAAGACCTCTGCGGACCGTGAAAGAACCCGGCCGAAAGTGGCCGCCTGTGTGCTGGCGGTGGTGCCGGCGGCAGCCGCCTCTACCGGTGGGCGGGGCGGGGCGGGGCGAGCCGCATCGGGGGCCAGGGGGGCCGGGCTGTGTAGGGTCTCAGGAGGGCGTGGGTGGGACAGGGCGGGGGCGGGGGCGGGGGGTTGGTGGGGGCGCTGTTTCGCCAGTTCAGCGTGTCAGCAGGCAGACCACGGGGCACGGGTTGCCCGTCGGCTCGGCTGGGAGTGCTCTGGATACGAAACGAGGAGAAATAAAATGTGCCAATTGTTATTGTCGGTTTGTTTTTCCGGATGAGT
The DNA here is from genome assembly GCF_027579445.1 of Ammospiza nelsoni. NCBI lineage: Eukaryota > Metazoa > Chordata > Aves > Passeriformes > Passerellidae > Ammospiza > Ammospiza nelsoni. The sequence goes on from NC_080644.1 coordinate 22,076,903, forward strand.
TTCTCGTTCCAAGCGAATAGAGGAGCCATTCTACCCAAATCCAAACCACAAGACCACCGACCCCCCCCCAAAAGATAACAGCCTCAAAACTCAGCATCCAACAGAGCCGAACCTAGAAACAACAAACAATAAAGAAAGAAAGAAAAAAAAAAAAAACCAAACAAACCGAAAAAAAACCACCAAAACCCACCAAAAAAAAAAAAAAAAAAAAAAAAAAAAAAAAAAAAAAAAAAATCCCGAATGACCAACACAATAAACCCCGAAAATATGTATTGATCTTGAAAGCGGGGTGGGGTTCATTGTGCGCGACGGGGCTGATCGAGCCGTCTGGCTCCGGGGTGATATGAGGCTGTGAGCTTAGCCCGGCTCCGGGGTCGATGGGGACGGTGAGGCACCCGGGCTGCGGGCGACGACAGGGAGATGGGAGGCCCACCCCGGGTCCGGGCCGGCCCTGGCTCACCAGGACAAGCCGGCTCCGGCGCTGCCGCGGCTCGCCGTGGCGCCCGGGAGGCAGGCGGCTGTGAAGGGACACCAGGTCTACCACGGCTCCGGCCGGGGACACCAGGTCTACCCCGGATTGATCGGGACACCAGGTCTACCACGGCTCCGGCCGGGACACCAGGTCTACCCCGGATTGATCGGGACACCAGGTCTACCCCGGGGCCTTGGACACCAGGTCTACCCCGAGCCCCGGGACACCAGGTCTACCCCGGGCCCCGGGACACCAGGTCTACCCCGGGCCCTGGGACACCAGGTCTACCCCGGGGCCTTGGACACCAGGTCTACCCCGGGCGCTGGGACACCAGGTCTACCCCGGAGCCCGGGACACCAGGTCTACCCCGGATCCGGCGGGACACCAGGTCTACCCCGGAGCCCGGGACACCAGGTCTACCCCGGGGCCTTGGACACCAGGTCTACCCCGGGGCCTTGGACACCAGGTCTACCCCGGGCGCTGGGACACCAGGTCTACCCCGGGCCCTGGGACACCAGGTCTACCCCGGGGCCTTGGACACCAGGTCTACCCCGAGCCCTGGGACACCAGGTCTACCCCGGATTGATCGGGACACCAGGTCTACCCCGGGGCCTTGGACACCAGGTCTACCCCGGGGCCTTGGACACCAGGTCTACCCCGGGGCCTTGGACACCAGGTCTACCCCGGGCGCCGGGACACCAGGTCTACCCCGAGCCGGGACACCAGGTCTACCCCGGAGCCCGGGACACCAGGTCTACCCCAGGGCCTTGGACACCAGGTCTACCCCGGGCCCGGGGACACCAGGTCTACCCCGGGGCCTTGGACACCAGGTCTACCCCGGGCTCTGGGACACCAGGTCTACCCCGGGGCCTGGGACACCAGGTCTACCCCGGAGCCCGGGACACCAGGTCTACCCCGGATCCGGCGGGACACCAGGTCTACCCCGGAGCCCGGGACACCAGGTCTACCCCAGGGCCTTGGACACCAGGTCTACCCCGGGCCCGGGGACACCAGGTCTACCCCGGGGCCTTGGACACCAGGTCTACCCCGGGCTCTGGGACACCAGGTCTACCCCGGGGCCTGGGACACCAGGTCTACCCCGGAGCCCGGGACACCAGGTCTACCCCGGATCCGGCGGGACACCAGGTCTACCTCGGGGCCGGCGGGACACCAGGTCTACCCCGGGGCCGGCGGGACACCTGGTCTACCCCGGATCGATCGGGACACCAGGTCTACCCCGGATCCGGCGGGACACCAGGTCTACCCCGGGCCCGGCGGGACACCAGGTCTACCCCGGATAGATGGGGACACCAGGTCTACCCCGGATCCGGCGGGACACCAGGTCAACCCCGGAGCCCGGGACACCAGGTCTACCCCGGGCCCGGCGGGACACCAGGTCTACCCCGGATTGATCGGGACACCAGGTCTGCCCCGGATCCGGCGGGACACCAGGTCTACCCCGGGCCCGGCGGGACACCAGGTCTACCCCGGAGCCCGGGACACCAGGTCTACCCCGGATCCGGCGGGACATCAGGTCTACCCCGGAGCCCCTGACACCAGGTCTACCCCGGGCCCGGCGGGACACCAGGTCTACCCCGGATCCGGCGGGACACCAGGTCTACCCCGGAGCCCGGGACACCAGGTCTACCCCGGAGGCCGGGACACCAGGTCTACCCCGGAGCCCGGGACACCAGGTCTACCCCGGTTTGATCGGGACACCAGGTCTACCCCGGATCCGGCGGGACACCAGGTCTACCCCGGAGCCCGGGACACCAGGTCTACCCCGGATCCGGCGGGACACCAGGTCTACCCCGGAGCCCGGGACACCAGGTCTACCCCGGTTTGATCGGGACACCAGGTCTACCCCGGTTTGATCGGGACACCAGGTCTACCCCGGAGCCCGGGACACCAGGTCTACCCCGGATCCGGCGGGACACCAAGTCTACCCCGGAGCCCGGGACACCAGGTCTACCCCGGATCCGGCGGGACATCAGGTCTACCCCGGAGCCCGTGACACCAGGTCTACCCCGGATCCGGCGGGACACCAGGTCTACCCCGGATCCGGCGGGACACCAGGTCTACCCCGGAGCCCGGGACACCAGGTCTACCCCGGATCCGGCGGGACACCAGGTCTACCCCGGAGCCCGGGACACCAGGTCTACCCCGGATCCGGCGGGACACCAGGTCTACCCCGGAGCCCGGGGCCGGCGGAGGTCGGCCTTGCCCCCGGCTGGCGTGCGCCTTCCGGGGACACCAGGTCTACCTCGCCCCGGCGTGACTTAGTCAAATTTCGGAGGGTGCCGGGTAGACCTGTTGTCTCGGCCGGCTGCGGAAGTTCACCAAGGGGTCGCTGTTGCCGGCCGCCTCCGGCTGCCTCATCGTAAGAGGCGGCCTGCGGCGGCGCCTTCTCCCGGTCAAGCTCCATCGGTCCCCTAGGAGGCCGCGGCGGCTTCGGACGCGTCTGTCCGTATTATGGGAGCGAGGTGACGGGCCGCATCCCCGCAGGTTGGTTTCATCCCGTGCCTGCGCCTAAGGCGGAGTGGAGTGGCCAGGCTGGTGCAGCCGGCAGGGCAAAGCAAGTGCCGCCTAGCCGGGACGAGTCTTCGTGGCTGTGTCCCGGCTCCCGTCTTTCCCGAAAAAAAGTTGGTACAGTGAAGAGGGGCCGAGAGAGAAGGGCAACCGGAGAAGGGGGCGAGAGCTCTCCCCGCCAGGCCGAGAGAGAGGGGCAGCCGGAGAAGGGGGCGAGAGCTCTCCCCGCCAGGCCGAGAGAGAAGGGCAGCCGGAGAAGGGGGCGAGAGCTCTCCCCGCCAGGCCGAGAGAGAAGGGCAGCCGGAGAAGGGGGCGAGAGCTCTCCCCGCCAGGCCGAGAGAGAGGGGCAGCCGGAGAAGGGGGCGAGAGCTCTCCCCGCCAGGCCGAGAGAGAGGGGCAGCCGGAGAAGGGGGCGAGAGCTCTCCCCGCCAGGCCGAGAGAGAGGGGCAGCCGGAGAAGGGGGCGACAGCTCTCCCCGCCAGGCCGAGAGAGAGGGGCAGCCGGAGAAGGGGGCGAGAGCTCTCCCCGCCAGGCCGAGAGAGAGGGGCAGCCGGAGAAGGGGGCGAGAGCTCTCCCCGCCAGGCCGAGAGAGAAGGGCAGCCGGAGAAGGGGGCGAGAGCTCTCCCCGCCAGGCCGAGAGAGAAGGGCAGCCGGAGAAGGGGGCGAGAGCTCTCCCCGCCAGGCCGAGAGAGAGGGGCAGCCGGAGAAGGGGGCGAGAGCTCTCCCCGCCAGGCCGAGAGAGAAGGGCAGCCGGAGAAGGGGGCGAGAGCTCTCCCCGCCAGGCCGAGAGAGAAGGGCAGCCGGAGAAGGGGGCGAGAGCTCTCCCCGCCAGGCCGAGAGAGAGGGGCAGCCGGAGAAGGGGGCGAGAGCTCTCCCCGCCAGGCCGAGAGAGAGGGGCAGCCGGAGAAGGGGGCGAGAGCTCTCCCCGCCAGGCCGAGAGAGAGGGGCAGCCGGAGAAGGGGGCGAGAGCTCTCCCCGCCAGGCCGAGAGAGAAGGGCAGCCGGAGAAGGGGGCGAGAGCTCTCCCCGCCAGGCCGAAAGAGAGGGGCAGCCGGAGAAGGGGGCGAGAGCTCTCCCCGCCAGGCCGAGAGAGAAGGGCAGCCGGAGAAGGGGGCGAGAGCTCTCCCCG
>NC_080644.1:22096031-22103531 GCF_027579445.1 Ammospiza nelsoni
GGGCTCGGGGTAGACCTGATGTCCCGGCTGGACTTAGGCTCCGGCAGCCCGGGGCCCGGGGTAGACCTGGTGTCCCAGGGCTCGGGGTAGACCTGGTTTCCCGGCCGGACTTAGGCTCCGGCAGCCCCGGGCCCAGGGTAGAGCTGGTGTCCAAGGCCAAGGCCAAGGGGTAGACCTGGTGTACCCGGCCGGACTTGGGCTACGGCGGCCCAGGGATCGGGGTAGACCTGGTGTCCCAGCGCCCGGGGTAGACCTGGTGTCCCAGGGCTCGGGGTAGACCTGGTGTCCCAGGGCTCGGGGTAGACCTGGGGTCCCAGGGCTCGGGGTAGACCTGGTGTCCAAGGCCCCGGGGTAGACCTGGTGTCCCAGCGCCCGGGGTAGACCTGGTGTCCAATGCCCCGGGGTAGACCTGGTTTCCCAGCGCCCGGGGTAGACCTGGTGTCCCAGGGCTCGGGGTAGACCTGGTGTCCAAGGCCCCGGGGTAGACCTGGTGTCCCAGCGCCCGGGGTAGACCTGATGTCTCGGCTGGACTTAGGCTCCGGCAGCCCGGGGCCCGGGGTAGACCTGGTGTCCCGGCGCCCGGGGTAGACCTGGTGTCCAAGGCCCTGGGGTAGACCTGGTGTCCCAGCGCCCGGGGTAGACCTGGTGTCCCGGGGCCCGGGGTAGACCTGGTGCCCTAGGGCCCGGGCTAGACCTGGTGTCCAAGGCCCCGGGGTAGACCTGGTGTCCCAGGGCCCGGGGTAGACCTGGTGTCCCAGCGCCCGGGGTAGACCTGGTGTCCCAGCGCCCGGGGTAGACCTGATGTCTCGGCTGGACTTGGGCTCCGGCAGCCCGGGGCCCGGGGTAGACCTGGTGTCCCAGCGCCCGGGGTAGACCTGGTGTCCAAGGCCCTGGGGTAGACCTGGTGTCCCAGCGCCCGGGGTAGACCTGGTGTCCCGGGGCCCGGGGTAGACCTGGTGCCCTAGGGCCCGGGCTAGACCTGGTGTCCAACGCCCCGTCGTAGTCCTGTTGTCCCGGGCCGGCCTTAGGCCACGGCTGCCTTGCCCGTGGCTGGACCTGTGGTGCCTGGCCGGACTCCCTCTTCGGGTGCCTAGCAAGCCCGAAAAGTATGCAGACGGCGCCCGGGGGACTGATGGGAGAGGGCGGGTGGGGCGCCCCCAACCGCTGATGGGCGTGGGCGGCTCCGGCAGAGACGGCAAGGGCAGGGGTAAGGGCAGGGGCGGGCGCGGGGACGGGGACGGGGCCAGGGACAGGGAGTGAGGGCACGCGAGAGCGTGCACGCGGACGGGCAGCCAGGCGGCCGGGCGGGCGGGCGGGGGCAGGTGGTGGCGGGGGGCGGCGAGGGGGCGGGGACGGTTGTCCGCGCGCGCGTGTGCGCGCGCGGCGGTGTGGTGGCCTGAAGGGATGACCTTGGGGAGTGAACGTGCGCACGGGGAGGGGGGGGGGGGGGGGGCGGTGGGTGTGGCGCTGTATCTGTGTCTGTGCGGACGAGGGCCAAGGGCCGGCGGCTTCGTGCCGGCCCCGGGCGCCTCGGCCCCGAGCCCCCACGGCCCCCTAGACTGACGTCGAGGGCGGAAGACCTCTGCGGACCGTGAAAGAACCCGGCCGAAAGTGGCCGCCTGTGTGCTGGCGGTGGTGCCGGCGGCAGCCGCCTCTACCGGTGGGCGGGGCGGGGCGGGGCGAGCCGCATCGGGGGCCAGGGGGGCCGGGCTGTGTAGGGTCTCAGGAGGGCGTGGGTGGGACAGGGCGGGGGCGGGGGCGGGGGGTTGGTGGGGGCGCTGTTTCGCCAGTTCAGCGTGTCAGCAGGCAGAGACCACGGGGCACGGGTTGCCCGTCGGCTCGGCTGGGAGTGCTCTGGATACGAAACGAGGAGAAATAAAATGTGCCAATTGTTATTGTCGGTTTGTTTTTCCGGATGAGTTTCTCGTTCCAAGCGAATAGAGGAGCCATTCTACCCAAATCCAAACCACAAGACCACCGACCCCCCCCCAAAAGATAACAGCCTCAAAACTCAGCATCCAACAGAGCCGAACCTAGAAACAACAAACAATAAAGAAAGAAAGAAAGAAAAAAAAAAAAAAACCAAACAAACCGAAAAAAAACCACCAAAACCCACCAAAAAAAAAAAAAAAAAAAAAAAAAAAAAAAAAATCCCGAATGACCAACACAATAAACCCCGAAAATATGTATTGATCTTGAAAGCGGGGTGGGGTTCATTGTGCGCGACGGGGCTGATCGAGCCGTCTGGCTCCGGGGTGATATGAGGCTGTGAGCTTAGCCCGGCTCCGGGGTCGATGGGGACGGTGAGGCACCCGGGCCGCGGGCGACGACAGGGAGATGGGAGGCCCACCCCGGGTCCGGGCCGGCCCTGGCTCACCAGGACAAGCCGGCTCCGGCGCTGCCGCGGCTCGCCGTGGCGCCCGGGAGGCAGGCGGCTGTGAAGGGACACCAGGTCTACCACGGCTCCGGCCGGGGACACCAGGTCTACCCCGGATTGATCGGGACACCAGGTCTACCACGGCTCCGGCCGGGACACCAGGTCTACCCCGGATTGATCGGGACACCAGGTCTCCCCCGGGGCCTTGGACACCAGGTCTACCCCGAGCCCCGGGACACCAGGTCTACCCCGGGCCCCGGGACACCAGGTCTACCCCGGGCCCTGGGACACCAGGTCTACCCCGGGGCCTTGGACACCAGGTCTACCCCGAGCCCTGGGACACCAGGTCTACCCCCGGGGCCTTGGACACCAGGTCTACCCCGGGCGCTGGGACACCAGGTCTACCCCCGAGCCCTGGGACACCAGGTCTACCCCGGGGCCTTGGACACCAGGTCTACCCCGGGGCCTTGGACACCAGGTCTACCCCGGGCGCTGGGACACCAGGTCTACCCCGGGCCCTGGGACACCAGGTCTACCCCGGGGCCTTGGACACCAGGTCTACCCCGAGCCCTGGGACACCAGGTCTACCCCGGATTGATCGGGACACCAGGTCTACCCCGGGGCCTTGGACACCAGGTCTACCCCGGGGCCTTGGACACCAGGTCTACCCCGGGCGCCGGGACACCAGGTCTACCCCGGATTGATCGGGACACCAGGTCTACCCCGGGGCCTTGGACACCAGGTCTACCCCGGGGCCTTGGACACCAGGTCTACCCCGGGCGCCGGGACACCAGGTCTACCCCGAGCCGGGACACCAGGTCTACCCGGGAGCCCGGGACACCAGGTCTACCCCAGGGCCTTGGACACCAGGTCTACCCCGGGCCCGGGGACACCAGGTCTACCCCGGGGCCTTGGACACCAGGTCTACCCCGGGCTCTGGGACACCAGGTCTACCCCGGGGCCTGGGACACCAGGTCTACCCCGGAGCCCGGGACACCAGGTCTACCCCGGGGCCGGCGGGACACCAGGTCTACCTCGGGGCCGGCGGGACACCAGGTCTACCCCGGGGCCGGCGGGACACCTGGTCTACCCCGGATCGATCGGGACACCAGGTCTACCCCGGATCCGGCGGGACACCAGGTCTACCCCGGGCCCGGCGGGACACCAGGTCTACCCCGGATAGATGGGGACACCAGGTCTACACCCCCGGATCCGGTGGGACACCAGGTCAACCCCGGAGCCCGGGACACCAGGTCTACCCCGGGCCCGGCGGGACACCAGGTCTACCCCGGATTGATCGGGACACCAGGTCCGCCCCGGATCCGGCGGGACACCAGGTCTACCCCGGGCCCGGCGGGACACCAGGTCTACCCCGGAGCCCGGGACACCAGGTCTACCCCGGATCCGGCGGGACATCAGGTCTACCCCGGAGCCCCTGACACCAGGTCTACCCCGGGCCCGGCGGGACACCAGGTCTACCCCGGATCCGGCGGGACACCAGGTCTACCCCGGAGCCCGGGACACCAGGTCTACCCCGGATCCGGCGGGACACCAGGTCTACCCCGGAGCCCGGGACACCAGGTCTACCCCGGTTTGATCGGGACACCAGGTCTACCCCGGATCCGGCGGGACACCAGGTCTACCCCGGAGCCCGGGACACCAGGTCTACCCCGGATCCGGCGGGACACCAAGTCTACCCCGGAGCCCGGGACACCAGGTCTACCCCGGATCCGGCGGGACATCAGGTCTACCCCGGAGCCCGTGACACCAGGTCTACCCCGGATCCGGCGGGACACCAGGTCTACCCCGGATCCGGCGGGACACCAGGTCTACCCCGGAGCCCGGGACACCAGGTCTACCCCGGATCCGGCGGGACACCAGGTCTACCCCGGAGCCCGGGACACCAGGTCTACCCCGGATCCGGCGGGACACCAGGTCTACCCCCGGAGCCCGGGACACCAGGTCTACCCCGGTTTGATCGGGACACCAGGTCTACCCCGGATCCGGCGGGACACCAGGTCTACCCCCAGCCCGGGACACCAGGTCTACCCCGGATCCGGCGGGACACCAAGTCTACCCCGGAGCCCGGGACACCAGGTCTACCCCGGATCCGGCGGGACATCAGGTCTACCCCGGAGCCCGTGACACCAGGTCTACCCCGGATCCGGCGGGACACCAGGTCTACCCCCGGATCCGGCGGGACACCAGGTCTACCCCGGAGCCCGGGACACCAGGTCTACCCCGGATCCGGCGGGACACCAGGTCTACCCCGGAGCCCGGGACACCAGGTCTACCCCGGATCCGGCGGGACACCAGGTCTACCCCGGAGCCCGGGGCCGGCGGAGGTCGGCCTTTGCCCCCGGCTGGCGTGCGCCTTCCGGGGACACCAGGTCTACCTCGCCCCGGCGTGACTTAGTCAAATTTCGGAGGGTGCCGGGTAGACCTGTTGTCTCGGCCGGCTGCGGAAGTTCACCAAGGGGTCGCTGTTGCCGGCCGCCTCCGGCTGGCCTCATCGTAAGAGGCGGCCTGCGGCGGCGCCTTCTCCCGGTCAAGCTCCATCGGTCCCCTAGGAGGCCGCGGCGGCTTCGGACGCGTCTGTCCGTATTATGGGAGCGAGGTGACGGGCCGCATCCCCGCAGGTTGGTTTCATCCCGTGCCTGCGCCTAAGGCGGAGTGGAGTGGCCAGGCTGGTGCAGCCGGCAGGGCAAAAGCAAGTGCCGCCTAGCCGGGACGAGTCTTCGTGGCTGTGTCCCGGCTCCCGTCTTTCCCGAAAAAAAGTTGGTACAGTGAAGAGGGGCCGAGAGAGAAGGGCAACCGGAGAAGGGGGCGAGAGCTCTCCCCGCCAGACCGAGAGAGAGGGGCAGCCGGAGAAGGGGGCGAGAGCTCTCCCCGCCAGGCCGAGAGAGAAGGGCAGCCGGAGAAGGGGGCGAGAGAGCTCTCCCCGCCAGGCCGAGAGAGAAGGGCAGCCGGAGAAGGGGGCGAGAGCTCTCCCCGCCAGGCCGAGAGAGAAGGGCAGCCGGAGAAGGTGGGCGAGAGCTCTCCCCGCCAGGCCGAGAGAGAGGGGCAGCCGGAGAAGGGGGCCGAGAGCTCTCCCCCGCCAGGCCGAGAGAGAGGGGCAGCCGGAGAAGGGGGCGAGAGCTCTCCCCGCCAGGCCGAGAGAGAAGGGCAGCCGGAGAAGGGGGCGAGAGCTCTCCCCGCCAGGCCGAGAGAGAGGGGCAGCCGGAGAAGGGGGCGAGAGCTCTCCCCGCCAGGCCGAGAGAGAAGGGCAGCCGGAGAAAGGGGCGAGAGCTCTCCCCGCCAGGCCGAGAGAGAAGGGCAGCCGGAGAAGGGGGCGAGAGCTCTCCCCGCCAGGCCGAGAGAGAAGGGCAGCCGGAGAAGGGGGGCGAGAGCTCTCCCCGCCAGGCCGAGAGAGAGAAGGGCAGCCGGAGAAGGGGGCGAGAGCTCTCCCCGCCAGGCCGAGAGAGAAGGGCAGCGAAAAGACGATCCGAGAGAGCCGCTCGGGCGGCCGAGGCGAGGCGGAGAGAGAGAAGCCTGCGAGCGTGTCCCGTTCCGGCCCGGCTTCTGCCGGCCGATTCGCAAGGGGGGGGCGTCCCCCCTGGGCAGCGGTGGCGCGGGCGAGGCGGCGGCGCCTCGTCCCTTTCGTGCCTGGCCTTAAGCCGGGGCCCACTCGGCGGGCACTGTTTTGGGCTGTCGGTCCGCCTCGGCGGCGGTCGGCCCCGCCCGGTAAAGCTGTGGAGCCCGGGGTCGGGGTGCCCCCGTCCCCGGCCCGCGTTGTTGAAGCCGTCCCCCTTCCTCGGCCCTAAGCCGGGGACCCGCGTTGGCGGGCAGAGTTTTTTGGAGTTGGCGGACCCGGCACCCGACGGAGAGAGCCCCCCGGACTTGTCGCGGGCGAGGCGGCGGCGCCTCGCCCACCTCGGTCGTGGCCGCATCGACCGAGCCGCTTATGCCGGGCGGGCTGGGTTGCCACGCGGGCCCGCGGTTTTTTTTTTTTTTTTTCCCCCCCCCCCGCGGTTTAGGCGTGCCGGCGTGCGGGCAGAGTGGGGGCACCCGCCCGGCCGGCCTCCGCGGATCTTTTTGATTTTTCTCCGGCGGCCCTAAGCCGCGGCACCGAGAAGCGTTGCGACGAAGGCGCGCCGAGGGCGGCGAGAGAGAAGGGAGCGAGCGGGATGCCGGCGGGTCCGTGGGGGAGTGAGTCTCGTAACTCGCCCCCCGGGTCCCCGGTGTCCCGGGCCCGCGGCCCCCGTGGCTAGCACGGATCGTTGCGAACGCGTCTCCATGTGCCTTTTTTGTCGTGCCGCTCCCCCGGCTATATTTTTCCCGGAAAGGGAGAGCCGGCCGCCGGTGGCGCGGTCCGGTGGCACTTTATCTCGCACGCTCGGCCGGGTTCCCCGGGCCGGAAGGGGAAGCCGAGTCCCCCCGGCCTGGCGGGCCAGCCCAGTCCCAGTCCTGCCGTTGCCTAGCCGAAAGGGAAGTCGTTGGCGCCCGCGGGAAAACGGGCGGGTGGGTGGCGGCACCCCCCGCGCTCCTCCTCTGCCGCGAGCGCTCCGCAGGCGGGGCTGGGCGGCCGTCGCCGTTGTCCCAGGACCGTGGCCGTGGGGCCCTTGTCGCTGTTGGCGCGGCTCCTTCCTCGGCCGCGCCCGATCGATGAGGCTTTTCGGGTGGCGTCGGAGAGGGCCCTCGGCCGGCCGGCTCTCCTTCCGGGGCTTCTCTGTCGCGGGGAAGTCACGGCGGGGGTGTCCGGTGCTCGGGCAGGGCGGTCTCCTCTCCAGTTCGCTTCCCGTCGCAGGCGAGGTGTCGCCCCTCCCGCTGCCGCGGAGGGCGTCTTTACCGACCCCAGCTGTGTGACGGCCGCGTGGCCCCGCTAGCCTTCAGGTGTCCTTAAAAAACCACGCGAGGTGCCGGTGCCGGCCCCGGTCCGGGGAGCGCCCGTGGGTGCCGGCCGCGAGCAGCGCCGGGCGGCGGTGCGGTTGGAGCTGAGCCGCGGGGATGATGGAGAGAGAGAGAGACGGAGAGAGAGAGAGAGAGAGGCTGAAAATGACCCCGAACCGATGGGGCGCGGACGGGGGACCAGAGCCCGATCCGCGCGCTCCTTTGCCGTTCCGCCGCCTGCTGCAGAGCGAGCC
>NC_080644.1:22116031-22123531 GCF_027579445.1 Ammospiza nelsoni
TAGACCTGGTGTCCCGGCCGGACTTAGGCTCCGGCAGCCGGGGCTCCGGGGTAGACCTGGTGTCCCGGCGCCCGGGGTAGACCTGGTGTCCAAGGCCCCGGGGTAGACCTGGTGTCCCAGCGCCCGGGGTAGACCTGGTGTCCCAGGGCCCGGGGTAGACCTGGTGTCCCAGCGCCCGGGGTAGACCTGGTGTCCAAGGCCCCGGGGTAGACCTGGTGTCCCAGCGCCCGGGGTAGACCTGGTGTCCCGGCGCCCGGGGTAGACCTGGTGTCCAAGGCCCCGGGGTAGACCTGGTGTCCCAGGGCTCGGGGAAGACCTGGTGTCCCGGGGCTCGGGGTAGACCTGATGTCCCGGCTGGACTTGGGCTACGGCGGCCCAGGGATCGGGGTAGACCTGGTGTCCCGGCCGGACTTGGGCTCCGGCAGCCGGGGGTCCCGGGGTAGACCTGGTGTCCCGGTGCTCGGGGTAGACCTGGTGTCCAAGGCCCCGGGGTAGACCTGGTGTCCCAGGGCTCGGGGTAGACCTGGTGTCCCGGGGCTCGGGGTAGACCTGATGTCCCGGCTGGACTTAGGCTCCGGCAGCCCGGGGCCCGGGGTAGACCTGGTGTCCCAGCGCCCGGGGTAGACCTGGTGTCCCAGGGCTCGGGGTAGACCTGGTGTCCCAGGGCTCGGGGTAGACCTGGTGTCCCGGCCGGACTTGGGCTACGGCGGCCCAGGGATCGGGGTAGACCTGGTGTCCCGGCCGGACTTAGGCTCCGGCAGCCGGGGCTCCGGGGTAGACCTGGTGTCCCGGCGCCCGGGGTAGACCTGGTGTCCAAGGCCCCGGGGTAGACCTGGTGTCCCAGGGCCCGGGGTAGACCTGGTGTCCCGGGGCCCGGGGTAGACCTGGTGTCCCAGCGCCCGGGGTAGACCTGGTGTCCAAGGCCCCGGGGTAGACCTGGTGTCCCAGCGCCCGGGGTAGACCTGGTGTCCCGGCGCCCGGGGTAGACCTGGTGTCCAAGGCCCCGGGGTAGACCTGGTGTCCCAGGGCTCGGGGTAGACCTGGTGTCCCAGGGCCCGGGGTAGACCTGGTGTCCCGGGGCCCGGGGTAGACCTGGTGTCCAAGGCCCCGGGGTAGACCTGGTGTCCCGGCGCCCGGGGTAGACCTGGTGTCCCAGGGCTCGGGGTAGGCCTGGTGTCCCAGGGCTCGGGGTAGACCTGGTGTCCCAGCGCCCGGGGTAGACCTGGTGTCCCAGCGCCCGGGGTAGACCTGGTGTCCAAGGCCCCGGGGTAGACCTGGTGTCCCAGCGCCCGGGGTAGACCTGGTGTCCCAGCACCCGGGGTAGACCTGGTGTCCAAGGCCCCGGGGTAGACCTGGTGTCCCAGCGCCCGGGGTAGACCTGGTGTCCCGGGGCCCGGGGTAGACCTGGTGTCCCGGGGCAGACCTGGTGTCCAAGGCCCCGGGGTAGACCTGGTGTCCCAGCGCCCGGGGTAGACCTGGTGTCCCAGGGCCCGGGGTAGACCTGGTGTCCCAGCGCCCGGGGTAGACCTGGTGTCCCAGGGCTCGGGGTAGACCTGGTGTCCCAGGGCTCGGGGTAGACCTGGGGTCCCAGGGCTCGGGGTAGACCTGGTGTCCAAGGCCCCGGGGTAGACCTGGTGTCCCAGCGCCCGGGGTAGACCTGGTGTCCAATGCCCCGGGGTAGACCTGGTGTCCCAGCGCCCGGGGTAGACCTGGTGTCCCAGGGCTCGGGGTAGACCTGGTGTCCAAGGCCCCGGGGTAGACCTGGTGTCCCAGCGCCCGGGGTAGACCTGATGTCTCGGCTGGACTTAGGCTCCGGCAGCCCGGGGCCCGGGGTAGACCTGGTGTCCCGGCGCCCGGGGTAGACCTGGTGTCCAAGGCCCTGGGGTAGACCTGGTGTCCCAGCGCCCGGGGTAGACCTGGTGTCCCGGGGCCCGGGGTAGACCTGGTGCCCTAGGGCCCGGGCTAGACCTGGTGTCCAAGGCCCCGGGGTAGACCTGGTGTCCCAGGGCCCGGGGTAGACCTGGTGTCCCAGCGCCCGGGGTAGACCTGGTGTCCCAGCGCCCGGGGTAGACCTGATGTCTCGGCTGGACTTGGGCTCCGGCAGCCCGGGGCCCGGGGTAGACCTGGTGTCCCAGCGCCCGGGGTAGACCTGGTGTCCAAGGCCCTGGGGTAGACCTGGTGTCCCAGCGCCCGGGGTAGACCTGGTGTCCCGGGGCCCGGGGTAGACCTGGTGCCCTAGGGCCCGGGCTAGACCTGGTGTCCAACGCCCCGTCGTAGTCCTGTTGTCCCGGGCCGGCCTTAGGCCACGGCTGCCTTGCCCGTGGCTGGACCTGTGGTGCCTGGCCGGACTCCCTCTTCGGGTGCCTAGCAAGCCCGAAAAGTATGCAGACGGCGCCCGGGGGACTGATGGGAGAGGGCGGGTGGGGCGCCCCCAACCGCTGATGGGCGTGGGCGGCTCCGGCAGAGACGGCAAGGGCAGGGGTAAGGGCAGGGGCGGGCGCGGGGACGGGGACGGGGCCAGGGACAGGGAGTGAGGGCACGCGAGAGCGTGCACGCGGACGGGCAGCCAGGCGGCCGGGCGGGCGGGCGGGGGCAGGTGGCGGGGGGCGGCGAGGGGGCGGGGACGGTTGTCCGCGCGCGCGTGTGCGCGCGCGGCGGTGTGGTGGCCTGAAGGGATGACCTTGGGGAGTGAACGTGCGCACGGGGAGGGGGGGGGGGGGGGGCGGTGGGTGTGGCGCTGTATCTGTGTCTGTGCGGACGAGGGCCAAGGGCCGGCGGCTTCGTGCCGGCCCCGGGCGCCTCGGCCCCGAGCCCCCACGGCCCCCTAGACTGACGTCGAGGGCGGAAGACCTCTGCGGACCGTGAAAGAACCCGGCCGAAAGTGGCCGCCTGTGTGCTGGCGGTGGTGCCGGCGGCAGCCGCCTCTACCGGTGGGCGGGGCGGGGCGGGGCGAGCCGCATCGGGGGCCAGGGGGGCCGGGCTGTGTAGGGTCTCAGGAGGGCGTGGGTGGGACAGGGCGGGGGCGGGGGCGGGGGGTTGGTGGGGGCGCTGTTTCGCCAGTTCAGCGTGTCAGCAGGCAGACCACGGGGCACGGGTTGCCCGTCGGCTCGGCTGGGAGTGCTCTGGATACGAAACGAGGAGAAATAAAATGTGCCAATTGTTATTGTCGGTTTGTTTTTCCGGATGAGTTTCTCGTTCCAAGCGAATAGAGGAGCCATTCTACCCAAATCCAAACCACAAGACCACCGACCCCCCCCCAAAAGATAACAGCCTCAAAACTCAGCATCCAACAGAGCCGAACCTAGAAACAACAAACAATAAAGAAAGAAAGAAAGAAAAAAAAAAAAAAACCAAACAAACCGAAAAAAAACCACCAAAACCCACCAAAAAAAAAAAAAAAAAAAAAAAAAAAAAAAAAAAAAAAATCCCGAATGACCAACACAATAAACCCCGAAAATATGTATTGATCTTGAAAGCGGGGTGGGGTTCATTGTGCGCGACGGGGCTGATCGAGCCGTCTGGCTCCGGGGTGATATGAGGCTGTGAGCTTAGCCCGGCTCCGGGGTCGATGGGGACGGTGAGGCACCCGGGCTGCGGGCGACGACAGGGAGATGGGAGGCCCACCCCGGGTCCGGGCCGGCCCTGGCTCACCAGGACAAGCCGGCTCCGGCGCTGCCGCGGCTCGCCGTGGCGCCCGGGAGGCAGGCGGCTGTGAAGGGACACCAGGTCTACCACGGCTCCGGCCGGGGACACCAGGTCTACCCCGGATTGATCGGGACACCAGGTCTACCACGGCTCCGGCCGGGACACCAGGTCTACCCCGGATTGATCGGGACACCAGGTCTCCCCCGGGGCCTTGGACACCAGGTCTACCCCGAGCCCCGGGACACCAGGTCTACCCCGGGCCCCGGGACACCAGGTCTACCCCGGGCCCTGGGACACCAGGTCTACCCCGGGGCCTTGGACACCAGGTCTACCCCGAGCCCTGGGACACCAGGTCTACCCCGGGGCCTTGGACACCAGGTCTACCCCGGGCGCTGGGACACCAGGTCTACCCCGAGCCCTGGGACACCAGGTCTACCCCGGGGCCTTGGACACCAGGTCTACCCCGGGGCCTTGGACACCAGGTCTACCCCGGGCGCTGGGACACCAGGTCTACCCCGGAGCCCGGGACACCAGGTCTACCCCGGGGCCTTGGACACCAGGTCTACCCCGAGCCCTGGGACACCAGGTCTACCCCGGATTGATCGGGACACCAGGTCTACCCCGGGGCCTTGGACACCAGGTCTACCCCGGGGCCTTGGACACCAGGTCTACCCCGGGCGCCGGGACACCAGGTCTACCCCGGATTGATCGGGACACCAGGTCTACCCCGGGGCCTTGGACACCAGGTCTACCCCGGGGCCTTGGACACCAGGTCTACCCCGGGGCCTTGGACACCAGGTCTACCCCGGGCGCCGGGACACCAGGTCTACCCCGAGCCGGGACACCAGGTCTACCCCGGAGCCCGGGACACCAGGTCTACCCCAGGGCCTTGGACACCAGGTCTACCCCGGGCCCGGGGACACCAGGTCTACCCCGGGGCCTTGGACACCAGGTCTACCCCGGGCTCTGGGACACCAGGTCTACCCCGGGGCCTGGGACACCAGGTCTACCCCGGAGCCCGGGACACCAGGTCTACCCCGGGGCCGGCGGGACACCAGGTCTACCTCGGGGCCGGCGGGACACCAGGTCTACCCCGGGGCCGGCGGGACACCTGGTCTACCCCGGATCGATCGGGACACCAGGTCTACCCCGGATCCGGCGGGACACCAGGTCTACCCCGGGCCCGGCGGGACACCAGGTCTACCCCGGATAGATGGGGACACCAGGTCTACCCCGGATCCGGCGGGACACCAGGTCAACCCCGGAGCCCGGGACACCAGGTCTACCCCGGGCCCGGCGGGACACCAGGTCTACCCCGGATTGATCGGGACACCAGGTCCGCCCCGGATCCGGCGGGACACCAGGTCTACCCCGGGCCCGGCGGGACACCAGGTCTACCCCGGAGCCCGGGACACCAGGTCTACCCCGGATCCGGCGGGACATCAGGTCTACCCCGGAGCCCCTGACACCAGGTCTACCCCGGGCCCGGCGGGACACCAGGTCTACCCCGGATCCGGCGGGACACCAGGTCTACCCCGGAGCCCGGGACACCAGGTCTACCCCGGATCCGGCGGGACACCAGGTCTACCCCGGAGCCCGGGACACCAGGTCTACCCCGGTTTGATCGGGACACCAGGTCTACCCCGGATCCGGCGGGACACCAGGTCTACCCCGGAGCCCGGGACACCAGGTCTACCCCGGATCCGGCGGGACACCAAGTCTACCCCGGAGCCCGGGACACCAGGTCTACCCCGGATCCGGCGGGACATCAGGTCTACCCCGGAGCCCGTGACACCAGGTCTACCCCGGATCCGGCGGGACACCAGGTCTACCCCGGATCCGGCGGGACACCAGGTCTACCCCGGAGCCCGGGACACCAGGTCTACCCCGGATCCGGCGGGACACCAGGTCTACCCCGGAGCCCGGGACACCAGGTCTACCCCGGATCCGGCGGGACACCAGGTCTACCCCGGAGCCCGGGACACCAGGTCTACCCCGGTTTGATCGGGACACCAGGTCTACCCCGGATCCGGCGGGACACCAGGTCTACCCCGGAGCCCGGGACACCAGGTCTACCCCGGATCCGGCGGGACACCAGGTCTACCCCGGATCCGGCGGGACACCAGGTCTACCCCGGAGCCCGGGACACCAGGTCTACCCCGGATCCGGCGGGACACCAGGTCTACCCCGGTTTGATCGGGACACCAGGTCTACCCCGGATCCGGCGGGACACCAGGTCTACCCCGGAGCCCGGGACACCAGGTCTACCCCGGATCCGGCGGGACACCAGGTCTACCCCGGAGCCCGGGACACCAGGTCTACCCCGGATCCGGCGGGACACCAAGTCTACCCCGGAGCCCGGGACACCAGGTCTACCCCGGATCCGGCGGGACATCAGGTCTACCCCGGAGCCCGTGACACCAGGTCTACCCCGGATCCGGCGGGACACCAGGTCTACCCCGGATCCGGCGGGACACCAGGTCTACCCCGGAGCCCGGGACACCAGGTCTACCCCGGATCCGGCGGGACACCAGGTCTACCCCGGAGCCCGGGACACCAGGTCTACCCCGGATCCGGCGGGACACCAGGTCTACCCCGGAGCCCGGGGCCGGCGGAGGTCGGCCTTGCCCCCGGCTGGCGTGCGCCTTCCGGGGACACCAGGTCTACCTCGCCCCGGCGTGACTTAGTCAAATTTCGGAGGGTGCCGGGTAGACCTGTTGTCTCGGCCGGCTGCGGAAGTTCACCAAGGGGTCGCTGTTGCCGGCCGCCTCCGGCTGCCTCATCGTAAGAGGCGGCCTGCGGCGGCGCCTTCTCCCGGTCAAGCTCCATCGGTCCCCTAGGAGGCCGCGGCGGCTTCGGACGCGTCTGTCCGTATTATGGGAGCGAGGTGACGGGCCGCATCCCCGCAGGTTGGTTTCATCCCGTGCCTGCGCCTAAGGCGGAGTGGAGTGGCCAGGCTGGTGCAGCCGGCAGGGCAAAGCAAGTGCCGCCTAGCCGGGACGAGTCTTCGTGGCTGTGTCCCGGCTCCCGTCTTTCCCGAAAAAAAGTTGGTACAGTGAAGAGGGGCCGAGAGAGAAGGGCAACCGGAGAAGGGGGCGAGAGCTCTCCCCGCCAGGCCGAGAGAGAGGGGCAGCCGGAGAAGGGGGCGAGAGCTCTCCCCGCCAGGCCGAGAGAGAAGGGCAGCCGGAGAAGGGGGCGAGAGCTCTCCCCGCCAGGCCGAGAGAGAAGGGCAGCCGGAGAAGGGGGCGAGAGCTCTCCCCGCCAGGCCGAGAGAGAGGGGCAGCCGGAGAAGGGGGC
The DNA here is from genome assembly GCF_027579445.1 of Ammospiza nelsoni. NCBI lineage: Eukaryota > Metazoa > Chordata > Aves > Passeriformes > Passerellidae > Ammospiza > Ammospiza nelsoni. Next base: position 22,122,974 of record NC_080644.1, read on the forward strand.
GAGAGCTCTCCCCGCCAGGCCGAGAGAGAGGGGCAGCCGGAGAAGGGGGCGAGAGCTCTCCCCGCCAGGCCGAGAGAGAGGGGCAGCCGGAGAAGGGGGCGAGAGCTCTCCCCGCCAGGCCGAGAGAGAGGGGCAGCCGGAGAAGGGGGCGAGAGCTCTCCCCGCCAGGCCGAAAGAGAGGGGCAGCCGGAGAAGGGGGCGAGAGCTCTCCCCGCCAGGCCGAGAGAGAAGGGCAGCCGGAGAAGGGGGCGAGAGCTCTCCCCGCCAGGCCGAGAGAGAAGGGCAGCCGGAGAAGGGGGCGAGAGCTCTCCCCGCCAGGCCGAGAGAGAAGGGCAGCCGGAGAAAGGGGCGAGAGCTCTCCCCGCCAGGCCGAGAGAGAAGGGCAGCCGGAGAAGGGGGCGAGAGCTCTCCCCGCCAGGCCGAGAGAGAAGGGCAGCCGGAGAAGGGGGCGAGAGCTCTCCCCGCCAGGCCGAGAGAGAAGGGCAGCCGGAGAAGGGGGCGAGAGCTCTCCCCGCCAGGCCGAGAGAGAAGGGCAGCCGGAGAAGGGGGCGAGAGCTC
>NC_080644.1:22138531-22146031 GCF_027579445.1 Ammospiza nelsoni
CCCGGGGTAGACCTGGTGTCCAAGGCCCCGGGGTAGACCTGGTGTCCCAGCGCCCGGGGTAGACCTGGTGTCCCAGGGCCCGGGGTAGACCTGGTGTCCCAGCGCCCGGGGTAGACCTGGTGTCCAAGGCCCCGGGGTAGACCTGGTGTCCCAGCGCCCGGGGTAGACCTGGTGTCCCGGCGCCCGGGGTAGACCTGGTGTCCAAGGCCCCGGGGTAGACCTGGTGTCCCAGGGCTCGGGGTAGACCTGGTGTCCCAGGGCCCGGGGTAGACCTGGTGTCCCGGGGCCCGGGGTAGACCTGGTGTCCAAGGCCCCGGGGTAGACCTGGTGTCCCGGCGCCCGGGGTAGACCTGGTGTCCCAGGGCTCGGGGTAGGCCTGGTGTCCCAGGGCTCGGGGTAGACCTGGTGTCCCAGCGCCCGGGGTAGACCTGGTGTCCCAGCGCCCGGGGTAGACCTGGTGTCCAAGGCCCCGGGGTAGACCTGGTGTCCCAGCGCCCGGGGTAGACCTGGTGTCCCAGCACCCGGGGTAGACCTGGTGTCCAAGGCCCCGGGGTAGACCTGGTGTCCCAGCGCCCGGGGTAGACCTGGTGTCCCGGGGCCCGGGGTAGACCTGGTGTCCCGGGGCAGACCTGGTGTCCAAGGCCCCGGGGTAGACCTGGTGTCCCAGCGCCCGGGGTAGACCTGGTGTCCCAGGGCCCGGGGTAGACCTGGTGTCCCAGCGCCCGGGGTAGACCTGGTGTCCCAGGGCTCGGGGTAGACCTGGTGTCCCAGGGCTCGGGGTAGACCTGGGGTCCCAGGGCTCGGGGTAGACCTGGTGTCCAAGGCCCCGGGGTAGACCTGGTGTCCCAGCGCCCGGGGTAGACCTGGTGTCCAATGCCCCGGGGTAGACCTGGTGTCCCAGCGCCCGGGGTAGACCTGGTGTCCCAGGGCTCGGGGTAGACCTGGTGTCCAAGGCCCCGGGGTAGACCTGGTGTCCCAGCGCCCGGGGTAGACCTGATGTCTCGGCTGGACTTAGGCTCCGGCAGCCCGGGGCCCGGGGTAGACCTGGTGTCCCGGCGCCCGGGGTAGACCTGGTGTCCAAGGCCCTGGGGTAGACCTGGTGTCCCAGCGCCCGGGGTAGACCTGGTGTCCCGGGGCCCGGGGTAGACCTGGTGCCCTAGGGCCCGGGCTAGACCTGGTGTCCAAGGCCCCGGGGTAGACCTGGTGTCCCAGGGCCCGGGGTAGACCTGGTGTCCCAGCGCCCGGGGTAGACCTGGTGTCCCAGCGCCCGGGGTAGACCTGATGTCTCGGCTGGACTTGGGCTCCGGCAGCCCGGGGCCCGGGGTAGACCTGGTGTCCCAGCGCCCGGGGTAGACCTGGTGTCCAAGGCCCTGGGGTAGACCTGGTGTCCCAGCGCCCGGGGTAGACCTGGTGTCCCGGGGCCCGGGGTAGACCTGGTGCCCTAGGGCCCGGGCTAGACCTGGTGTCCAACGCCCCGTCGTAGTCCTGTTGTCCCGGGCCGGCCTTAGGCCACGGCTGCCTTGCCCGTGGCTGGACCTGTGGTGCCTGGCCGGACTCCCTCTTCGGGTGCCTAGCAAGCCCGAAAAGTATGCAGACGGCGCCCGGGGGACTGATGGGAGAGGGCGGGTGGGGCGCCCCCAACCGCTGATGGGCGTGGGCGGCTCCGGCAGAGACGGCAAGGGCAGGGGTAAGGGCAGGGGCGGGCGCGGGGACGGGGACGGGGCCAGGGACAGGGAGTGAGGGCACGCGAGAGCGTGCACGCGGACGGGCAGCCAGGCGGCCGGGCGGGCGGGCGGGGGCAGGTGGCGGGGGGCGGCGAGGGGGCGGGGACGGTTGTCCGCGCGCGCGTGTGCGCGCGCGGCGGTGTGGTGGCCTGAAGGGATGACCTTGGGGAGTGAACGTGCGCACGGGGAGGGGGGGGGGGGGGGGCGGTGGGTGTGGCGCTGTATCTGTGTCTGTGCGGACGAGGGCCAAGGGCCGGCGGCTTCGTGCCGGCCCCGGGCGCCTCGGCCCCGAGCCCCCACGGCCCCCTAGACTGACGTCGAGGGCGGAAGACCTCTGCGGACCGTGAAAGAACCCGGCCGAAAGTGGCCGCCTGTGTGCTGGCGGTGGTGCCGGCGGCAGCCGCCTCTACCGGTGGGCGGGGCGGGGCGGGGCGAGCCGCATCGGGGGCCAGGGGGGCCGGGCTGTGTAGGGTCTCAGGAGGGCGTGGGTGGGACAGGGCGGGGGCGGGGGCGGGGGGTTGGTGGGGGCGCTGTTTCGCCAGTTCAGCGTGTCAGCAGGCAGACCACGGGGCACGGGTTGCCCGTCGGCTCGGCTGGGAGTGCTCTGGATACGAAACGAGGAGAAATAAAATGTGCCAATTGTTATTGTCGGTTTGTTTTTCCGGATGAGTTTCTCGTTCCAAGCGAATAGAGGAGCCATTCTACCCAAATCCAAACCACAAGACCACCGACCCCCCCCCAAAAGATAACAGCCTCAAAACTCAGCATCCAACAGAGCCGAACCTAGAAACAACAAACAATAAAGAAAGAAAGAAAGAAAAAAAAAAAAAAACCAAACAAACCGAAAAAAAACCACCAAAACCCACCAAAAAAAAAAAAAAAAAAAAAAAAAAAAAAAAAAAAAAAATCCCGAATGACCAACACAATAAACCCCGAAAATATGTATTGATCTTGAAAGCGGGGTGGGGTTCATTGTGCGCGACGGGGCTGATCGAGCCGTCTGGCTCCGGGGTGATATGAGGCTGTGAGCTTAGCCCGGCTCCGGGGTCGATGGGGACGGTGAGGCACCCGGGCTGCGGGCGACGACAGGGAGATGGGAGGCCCACCCCGGGTCCGGGCCGGCCCTGGCTCACCAGGACAAGCCGGCTCCGGCGCTGCCGCGGCTCGCCGTGGCGCCCGGGAGGCAGGCGGCTGTGAAGGGACACCAGGTCTACCACGGCTCCGGCCGGGGACACCAGGTCTACCCCGGATTGATCGGGACACCAGGTCTACCACGGCTCCGGCCGGGACACCAGGTCTACCCCGGATTGATCGGGACACCAGGTCTCCCCCGGGGCCTTGGACACCAGGTCTACCCCGAGCCCCGGGACACCAGGTCTACCCCGGGCCCCGGGACACCAGGTCTACCCCGGGCCCTGGGACACCAGGTCTACCCCGGGGCCTTGGACACCAGGTCTACCCCGAGCCCTGGGACACCAGGTCTACCCCGGGGCCTTGGACACCAGGTCTACCCCGGGCGCTGGGACACCAGGTCTACCCCGAGCCCTGGGACACCAGGTCTACCCCGGGGCCTTGGACACCAGGTCTACCCCGGGGCCTTGGACACCAGGTCTACCCCGGGCGCTGGGACACCAGGTCTACCCCGGAGCCCGGGACACCAGGTCTACCCCGGGGCCTTGGACACCAGGTCTACCCCGAGCCCTGGGACACCAGGTCTACCCCGGATTGATCGGGACACCAGGTCTACCCCGGGGCCTTGGACACCAGGTCTACCCCGGGGCCTTGGACACCAGGTCTACCCCGGGCGCCGGGACACCAGGTCTACCCCGGATTGATCGGGACACCAGGTCTACCCCGGGGCCTTGGACACCAGGTCTACCCCGGGGCCTTGGACACCAGGTCTACCCCGGGGCCTTGGACACCAGGTCTACCCCGGGCGCCGGGACACCAGGTCTACCCCGAGCCGGGACACCAGGTCTACCCCGGAGCCCGGGACACCAGGTCTACCCCAGGGCCTTGGACACCAGGTCTACCCCGGGCCCGGGGACACCAGGTCTACCCCGGGGCCTTGGACACCAGGTCTACCCCGGGCTCTGGGACACCAGGTCTACCCCGGGGCCTGGGACACCAGGTCTACCCCGGAGCCCGGGACACCAGGTCTACCCCGGGGCCGGCGGGACACCAGGTCTACCTCGGGGCCGGCGGGACACCAGGTCTACCCCGGGGCCGGCGGGACACCTGGTCTACCCCGGATCGATCGGGACACCAGGTCTACCCCGGATCCGGCGGGACACCAGGTCTACCCCGGGCCCGGCGGGACACCAGGTCTACCCCGGATAGATGGGGACACCAGGTCTACCCCGGATCCGGCGGGACACCAGGTCAACCCCGGAGCCCGGGACACCAGGTCTACCCCGGGCCCGGCGGGACACCAGGTCTACCCCGGATTGATCGGGACACCAGGTCCGCCCCGGATCCGGCGGGACACCAGGTCTACCCCGGGCCCGGCGGGACACCAGGTCTACCCCGGAGCCCGGGACACCAGGTCTACCCCGGATCCGGCGGGACATCAGGTCTACCCCGGAGCCCCTGACACCAGGTCTACCCCGGGCCCGGCGGGACACCAGGTCTACCCCGGATCCGGCGGGACACCAGGTCTACCCCGGAGCCCGGGACACCAGGTCTACCCCGGATCCGGCGGGACACCAGGTCTACCCCGGAGCCCGGGACACCAGGTCTACCCCGGTTTGATCGGGACACCAGGTCTACCCCGGATCCGGCGGGACACCAGGTCTACCCCGGAGCCCGGGACACCAGGTCTACCCCGGATCCGGCGGGACACCAAGTCTACCCCGGAGCCCGGGACACCAGGTCTACCCCGGATCCGGCGGGACATCAGGTCTACCCCGGAGCCCGTGACACCAGGTCTACCCCGGATCCGGCGGGACACCAGGTCTACCCCGGATCCGGCGGGACACCAGGTCTACCCCGGAGCCCGGGACACCAGGTCTACCCCGGATCCGGCGGGACACCAGGTCTACCCCGGAGCCCGGGACACCAGGTCTACCCCGGATCCGGCGGGACACCAGGTCTACCCCGGAGCCCGGGACACCAGGTCTACCCCGGTTTGATCGGGACACCAGGTCTACCCCGGATCCGGCGGGACACCAGGTCTACCCCGGAGCCCGGGACACCAGGTCTACCCCGGATCCGGCGGGACACCAAGTCTACCCCGGAGCCCGGGACACCAGGTCTACCCCGGATCCGGCGGGACATCAGGTCTACCCCGGAGCCCGTGACACCAGGTCTACCCCGGATCCGGCGGGACACCAGGTCTACCCCGGATCCGGCGGGACACCAGGTCTACCCCGGAGCCCGGGACACCAGGTCTACCCCGGATCCGGCGGGACACCAGGTCTACCCCGGTTTGATCGGGACACCAGGTCTACCCCGGATCCGGCGGGACACCAGGTCTACCCCGGAGCCCGGGACACCAGGTCTACCCCGGATCCGGCGGGACACCAGGTCTACCCCGGAGCCCGGGACACCAGGTCTACCCCGGTTTGATCGGGACACCAGGTCTACCCCGGATCCGGCGGGACACCAGGTCTACCCCGGAGCCCGGGACACCAGGTCTACCCCGGATCCGGCGGGACACCAAGTCTACCCCGGAGCCCGGGACACCAGGTCTACCCCGGATCCGGCGGGACATCAGGTCTACCCCGGAGCCCGTGACACCAGGTCTACCCCGGATCCGGCGGGACACCAGGTCTACCCCGGATCCGGCGGGACACCAGGTCTACCCCGGAGCCCGGGACACCAGGTCTACCCCGGATCCGGCGGGACACCAGGTCTACCCCGGAGCCCGGGACACCAGGTCTACCCCGGATCCGGCGGGACACCAGGTCTACCCCGGAGCCCGGGGCCGGCGGAGGTCGGCCTTGCCCCCGGCTGGCGTGCGCCTTCCGGGGACACCAGGTCTACCTCGCCCCGGCGTGACTTAGTCAAATTTCGGAGGGTGCCGGGTAGACCTGTTGTCTCGGCCGGCTGCGGAAGTTCACCAAGGGGTCGCTGTTGCCGGCCGCCTCCGGCTGCCTCATCGTAAGAGGCGGCCTGCGGCGGCGCCTTCTCCCGGTCAAGCTCCATCGGTCCCCTAGGAGGCCGCGGCGGCTTCGGACGCGTCTGTCCGTATTATGGGAGCGAGGTGACGGGCCGCATCCCCGCAGGTTGGTTTCATCCCGTGCCTGCGCCTAAGGCGGAGTGGAGTGGCCAGGCTGGTGCAGCCGGCAGGGCAAAGCAAGTGCCGCCTAGCCGGGACGAGTCTTCGTGGCTGTGTCCCGGCTCCCGTCTTTCCCGAAAAAAAGTTGGTACAGTGAAGAGGGGCCGAGAGAGAAGGGCAACCGGAGAAGGGGGCGAGAGCTCTCCCCGCCAGGCCGAGAGAGAGGGGCAGCCGGAGAAGGGGGCGAGAGCTCTCCCCGCCAGGCCGAGAGAGAAGGGCAGCCGGAGAAGGGGGCGAGAGCTCTCCCCGCCAGGCCGAGAGAGAAGGGCAGCCGGAGAAGGGGGCGAGAGCTCTCCCCGCCAGGCCGAGAGAGAAGGGCAGCCGGAGAAGGGGGCGAGAGCTCTCCCCGCCAGGCCGAGAGAGAGGGGCAGCCGGAGAAGGGGGCGAGAGCTCTCCCCGCCAGGCCGAAAGAGAGGGGCAGCCGGAGAAGGGGGCGAGAGCTCTCCCCGCCAGGCCGAGAGAGAGGGGCAGCCGGAGAAGGGGGCGAGAGCTCTCCCCGCCAGGCCGAAAGAGAGGGGCAGCCGGAGAAGGGGGCGAGAGCTCTCCCCGCCAGGCCGAGAGAGAAGGGCAGCCGGAGAAGGGGGCGAGACCTCTCCCCGCCAGGCCGAGAGAGAAGGGCAGCCGGAGAAGGGGGCGAGAGCTCTCCCCGCCAGGCCGAGAGAGAAGGGCAGCCGGAGAAAGGGGCGAGAGCTCTCCCCGCCAGGCCGAGAGAGAAGGGCAGCCGGAGAAGGGGGCGAGAGCTCTCCCCGCCAGGCCGAGAGAGAAGGGCAGCCGGAGAAGGGGGCGAGAGCTCTCCCCGCCAGGCCGAGAGAGAAGGGCAGCCGGAGAAGGGGGCGAGAGCTCTCCCCGCCAGGCCGAGAGAGAAGGGCAGCCGGAGAAGGGGGCGAGAGCTCTCCCCGCCAGGCCGAGAGAGAAGGGCAGCGAAAGACGATCCGAGAGAGCCGCTCGGGCGGCCGAGGCGAGGCGGAGAGAGAGAAGCTGCGAGCGTGTCCCGTTCCGGCCCGGCTTCTGCCGGCCGATTCGCAAGGGGGGGCGTCCCCCCTGGGCAGCGGTGGCGGGCGAGGCGGCGGCGCCTCGTCCCTTTCGTGCCTGGCCTTAAGCCGGGGCCCACTCGGCGGGCACTGTTTTGGGCTGTCGGTCCGCCTCGGCGGCGGTCGGCCCGCCCGGTAAAGCTGTGGAGCCCGGGGTCGGGGTGCCCCCGTCCCCGGCCCGCGTTGTTGAAGCCGTCCCCCTTCCTCGGCCCTAAGCCGGGGACCCGCGTTGGCGGGCAGAGTTTTTTGGAGTTGGCGGACCCGGCACCCGACGGAGAGAGCCCCCCGGACTTGTCGCGGGCGAGGCGGCGGCGCCTCGCCCACCTCGGTCGTGGCCGCATCGACCGAGCCGCTTATGCCGGGCGGGCTGGGTTGCCACGCGGGCCCGCGGTTTTTTTTTTTTTTTTCCCCCCCCCCCCCCGCGGCTTAGGCGTGCCGGCGTGCGGGCAGAGTGGGGGCACCCGCC
>NC_080644.1:22161031-22171031 GCF_027579445.1 Ammospiza nelsoni
CCCGGGGTAGACCTGGTGTCCCAGCGCCCGGGGTAGACCTGGTGTCCCAGGGCCCGGGGTAGACCTGGTGTCCCAGCGCCCGGGGTAGACCTGGTGTCCCAGGGCTCGGGGTAGACCTGGTGTCCCAGGGCTCGGGGTAGACCTGGGGTCCCAGGGCTCGGGGTAGACCTGGTGTCCAAGGCCCCGGGGTAGACCTGGTGTCCCAGCGCCCGGGGTAGACCTGGTGTCCAATGCCCCGGGGTAGACCTGGTGTCCCAGCGCCCGGGGTAGACCTGGTGTCCCAGGGCTCGGGGTAGACCTGGTGTCCAAGGCCCCGGGGTAGACCTGGTGTCCCAGGGCTCGGGGAAGACCTGGTGTCCCGGGGCTCGGGGTAGACCTGATGTCCCGGCTGGACTTGGGCTACGGCGGCCCAGGGATCGGGGTAGACCTGGTGTCCCGGCCGGACTTGGGCTCCGGCAGCCGGGGGTCCCGGGGTAGACCTGGTGTCCCGGTGCTCGGGGTAGACCTGGTGTCCAAGGCCCCGGGGTAGACCTGGTGTCCCAGGGCTCGGGGTAGACCTGGTGTCCCGGGGCTCGGGGTAGACCTGATGTCCCGGCTGGACTTAGGCTCCGGCAGCCCGGGGCCCGGGGTAGACCTGGTGTCCCAGCGCCCGGGGTAGACCTGGTGTCCCAGGGCTCGGGGTAGACCTGGTGTCCCAGGGCTCGGGGTAGACCTGGTGTCCCGGCCGGACTTGGGCTACGGCGGCCCAGGGATCGGGGTAGACCTGGTGTCCCGGCCGGACTTAGGCTCCGGCAGCCGGGGCTCCGGGGTAGACCTGGTGTCCCGGCGCCCGGGGTAGACCTGGTGTCCAAGGCCCCGGGGTAGACCTGGTGTCCCAGCGCCCGGGGTAGACCTGGTGTCCCAGGGCCCGGGGTAGACCTGGTGTCCCAGCGCCCGGGGTAGACCTGGTGTCCAAGGCCCCGGGGTAGACCTGGTGTCCCAGCGCCCGGGGTAGACCTGGTGTCCCGGCGCCCGGGGTAGACCTGGTGTCCAAGGCCCCGGGGTAGACCTGGTGTCCCAGGGCTCGGGGAAGACCTGGTGTCCCGGGGCTCGGGGTAGACCTGATGTCCCGGCTGGACTTGGGCTACGGCGGCCCAGGGATCGGGGTAGACCTGGTGTCCCGGCCGGACTTGGGCTCCGGCAGCCGGGGGTCCCGGGGTAGACCTGGTGTCCCGGTGCTCGGGGTAGACCTGGTGTCCAAGGCCCCGGGGTAGACCTGGTGTCCCAGGGCTCGGGGTAGACCTGGTGTCCCGGGGCTCGGGGTAGACCTGATGTCCCGGCTGGACTTAGGCTCCGGCAGCCCGGGGCCCGGGGTAGACCTGGTGTCCCAGCGCCCGGGGTAGACCTGGTGTCCCAGGGCTCGGGGTAGACCTGGTGTCCCAGGGCTCGGGGTAGACCTGGTGTCCCGGCCGGACTTGGGCTACGGCGGCCCAGGGATCGGGGTAGACCTGGTGTCCCGGCCGGACTTAGGCTCCGGCAGCCGGGGCTCCGGGGTAGACCTGGTGTCCCGGCGCCCGGGGTAGACCTGGTGTCCAAGGCCCCGGGGTAGACCTGGTGTCCCAGGGCCCGGGGTAGACCTGGTGTCCCGGGGCCCGGGGTAGACCTGGTGTCCCAGCGCCCGGGGTAGACCTGGTGTCCAAGGCCCCGGGGTAGACCTGGTGTCCCAGCGCCCGGGGTAGACCTGGTGTCCCGGCGCCCGGGGTAGACCTGGTGTCCAAGGCCCCGGGGTAGACCTGGTGTCCCAGGGCTCGGGGTAGACCTGGTGTCCCAGGGCCCGGGGTAGACCTGGTGTCCCGGGGCCCGGGGTAGACCTGGTGTCCAAGGCCCCGGGGTAGACCTGGTGTCCCGGCGCCCGGGGTAGACCTGGTGTCCCAGGGCTCGGGGTAGGCCTGGTGTCCCAGGGCTCGGGGTAGACCTGGTGTCCCAGCGCCCGGGGTAGACCTGGTGTCCCAGCGCCCGGGGTAGACCTGGTGTCCAAGGCCCCGGGGTAGACCTGGTGTCCCAGCGCCCGGGGTAGACCTGGTGTCCCAGCACCCGGGGTAGACCTGGTGTCCAAGGCCCCGGGGTAGACCTGGTGTCCCAGCGCCCGGGGTAGACCTGGTGTCCCGGGGCCCGGGGTAGACCTGGTGTCCCGGGGCAGACCTGGTGTCCAAGGCCCCGGGGTAGACCTGGTGTCCCAGCGCCCGGGGTAGACCTGGTGTCCCAGGGCCCGGGGTAGACCTGGTGTCCCAGCGCCCGGGGTAGACCTGGTGTCCCAGGGCTCGGGGTAGACCTGGTGTCCCAGGGCTCGGGGTAGACCTGGGGTCCCAGGGCTCGGGGTAGACCTGGTGTCCAAGGCCCCGGGGTAGACCTGGTGTCCCAGCGCCCGGGGTAGACCTGGTGTCCAATGCCCCGGGGTAGACCTGGTGTCCCAGCGCCCGGGGTAGACCTGGTGTCCCAGGGCTCGGGGTAGACCTGGTGTCCAAGGCCCCGGGGTAGACCTGGTGTCCCAGCGCCCGGGGTAGACCTGATGTCTCGGCTGGACTTAGGCTCCGGCAGCCCGGGGCCCGGGGTAGACCTGGTGTCCCGGCGCCCGGGGTAGACCTGGTGTCCAAGGCCCTGGGGTAGACCTGGTGTCCCAGCGCCCGGGGTAGACCTGGTGTCCCGGGGCCCGGGGTAGACCTGGTGCCCTAGGGCCCGGGCTAGACCTGGTGTCCAAGGCCCCGGGGTAGACCTGGTGTCCCAGGGCCCGGGGTAGACCTGGTGTCCCAGCGCCCGGGGTAGACCTGGTGTCCCAGCGCCCGGGGTAGACCTGATGTCTCGGCTGGACTTGGGCTCCGGCAGCCCGGGGCCCGGGGTAGACCTGGTGTCCCAGCGCCCGGGGTAGACCTGGTGTCCAAGGCCCTGGGGTAGACCTGGTGTCCCAGCGCCCGGGGTAGACCTGGTGTCCCGGGGCCCGGGGTAGACCTGGTGCCCTAGGGCCCGGGCTAGACCTGGTGTCCAACGCCCCGTCGTAGTCCTGTTGTCCCGGGCCGGCCTTAGGCCACGGCTGCCTTGCCCGTGGCTGGACCTGTGGTGCCTGGCCGGACTCCCTCTTCGGGTGCCTAGCAAGCCCGAAAAGTATGCAGACGGCGCCCGGGGGACTGATGGGAGAGGGCGGGTGGGGCGCCCCCAACCGCTGATGGGCGTGGGCGGCTCCGGCAGAGACGGCAAGGGCAGGGGTAAGGGCAGGGGCGGGCGCGGGGACGGGGACGGGGCCAGGGACAGGGAGTGAGGGCACGCGAGAGCGTGCACGCGGACGGGCAGCCAGGCGGCCGGGCGGGCGGGCGGGGGCAGGTGGCGGGGGGCGGCGAGGGGGCGGGGACGGTTGTCCGCGCGCGCGTGTGCGCGCGCGGCGGTGTGGTGGCCTGAAGGGATGACCTTGGGGAGTGAACGTGCGCACGGGGAGGGGGGGGGGGGGGGGCGGTGGGTGTGGCGCTGTATCTGTGTCTGTGCGGACGAGGGCCAAGGGCCGGCGGCTTCGTGCCGGCCCCGGGCGCCTCGGCCCCGAGCCCCCACGGCCCCCTAGACTGACGTCGAGGGCGGAAGACCTCTGCGGACCGTGAAAGAACCCGGCCGAAAGTGGCCGCCTGTGTGCTGGCGGTGGTGCCGGCGGCAGCCGCCTCTACCGGTGGGCGGGGCGGGGCGGGGCGAGCCGCATCGGGGGCCAGGGGGGCCGGGCTGTGTAGGGTCTCAGGAGGGCGTGGGTGGGACAGGGCGGGGGCGGGGGCGGGGGGTTGGTGGGGGCGCTGTTTCGCCAGTTCAGCGTGTCAGCAGGCAGACCACGGGGCACGGGTTGCCCGTCGGCTCGGCTGGGAGTGCTCTGGATACGAAACGAGGAGAAATAAAATGTGCCAATTGTTATTGTCGGTTTGTTTTTCCGGATGAGTTTCTCGTTCCAAGCGAATAGAGGAGCCATTCTACCCAAATCCAAACCACAAGACCACCGACCCCCCCCCAAAAGATAACAGCCTCAAAACTCAGCATCCAACAGAGCCGAACCTAGAAACAACAAACAATAAAGAAAGAAAGAAAGAAAAAAAAAAAAAAACCAAACAAACCGAAAAAAAACCACCAAAACCCACCAAAAAAAAAAAAAAAAAAAAAAAAAAAAAAAAAAAAAAAATCCCGAATGACCAACACAATAAACCCCGAAAATATGTATTGATCTTGAAAGCGGGGTGGGGTTCATTGTGCGCGACGGGGCTGATCGAGCCGTCTGGCTCCGGGGTGATATGAGGCTGTGAGCTTAGCCCGGCTCCGGGGTCGATGGGGACGGTGAGGCACCCGGGCTGCGGGCGACGACAGGGAGATGGGAGGCCCACCCCGGGTCCGGGCCGGCCCTGGCTCACCAGGACAAGCCGGCTCCGGCGCTGCCGCGGCTCGCCGTGGCGCCCGGGAGGCAGGCGGCTGTGAAGGGACACCAGGTCTACCACGGCTCCGGCCGGGGACACCAGGTCTACCCCGGATTGATCGGGACACCAGGTCTACCACGGCTCCGGCCGGGACACCAGGTCTACCCCGGATTGATCGGGACACCAGGTCTCCCCCGGGGCCTTGGACACCAGGTCTACCCCGAGCCCCGGGACACCAGGTCTACCCCGGGCCCCGGGACACCAGGTCTACCCCGGGCCCTGGGACACCAGGTCTACCCCGGGGCCTTGGACACCAGGTCTACCCCGAGCCCTGGGACACCAGGTCTACCCCGGGGCCTTGGACACCAGGTCTACCCCGGGCGCTGGGACACCAGGTCTACCCCGAGCCCTGGGACACCAGGTCTACCCCGGGGCCTTGGACACCAGGTCTACCCCGGGGCCTTGGACACCAGGTCTACCCCGGGCGCTGGGACACCAGGTCTACCCCGGAGCCCGGGACACCAGGTCTACCCCGGGGCCTTGGACACCAGGTCTACCCCGAGCCCTGGGACACCAGGTCTACCCCGGATTGATCGGGACACCAGGTCTACCCCGGGGCCTTGGACACCAGGTCTACCCCGGGGCCTTGGACACCAGGTCTACCCCGGGCGCCGGGACACCAGGTCTACCCCGGATTGATCGGGACACCAGGTCTACCCCGGGGCCTTGGACACCAGGTCTACCCCGGGGCCTTGGACACCAGGTCTACCCCGGGGCCTTGGACACCAGGTCTACCCCGGGCGCCGGGACACCAGGTCTACCCCGAGCCGGGACACCAGGTCTACCCCGGAGCCCGGGACACCAGGTCTACCCCAGGGCCTTGGACACCAGGTCTACCCCGGGCCCGGGGACACCAGGTCTACCCCGGGGCCTTGGACACCAGGTCTACCCCGGGCTCTGGGACACCAGGTCTACCCCGGGGCCTGGGACACCAGGTCTACCCCGGAGCCCGGGACACCAGGTCTACCCCGGGGCCGGCGGGACACCAGGTCTACCTCGGGGCCGGCGGGACACCAGGTCTACCCCGGGGCCGGCGGGACACCTGGTCTACCCCGGATCGATCGGGACACCAGGTCTACCCCGGATCCGGCGGGACACCAGGTCTACCCCGGGCCCGGCGGGACACCAGGTCTACCCCGGATAGATGGGGACACCAGGTCTACCCCGGATCCGGCGGGACACCAGGTCAACCCCGGAGCCCGGGACACCAGGTCTACCCCGGGCCCGGCGGGACACCAGGTCTACCCCGGATTGATCGGGACACCAGGTCCGCCCCGGATCCGGCGGGACACCAGGTCTACCCCGGGCCCGGCGGGACACCAGGTCTACCCCGGAGCCCGGGACACCAGGTCTACCCCGGATCCGGCGGGACATCAGGTCTACCCCGGAGCCCCTGACACCAGGTCTACCCCGGGCCCGGCGGGACACCAGGTCTACCCCGGATCCGGCGGGACACCAGGTCTACCCCGGAGCCCGGGACACCAGGTCTACCCCGGATCCGGCGGGACACCAGGTCTACCCCGGAGCCCGGGACACCAGGTCTACCCCGGTTTGATCGGGACACCAGGTCTACCCCGGATCCGGCGGGACACCAGGTCTACCCCGGAGCCCGGGACACCAGGTCTACCCCGGATCCGGCGGGACACCAAGTCTACCCCGGAGCCCGGGACACCAGGTCTACCCCGGATCCGGCGGGACATCAGGTCTACCCCGGAGCCCGTGACACCAGGTCTACCCCGGATCCGGCGGGACACCAGGTCTACCCCGGATCCGGCGGGACACCAGGTCTACCCCGGAGCCCGGGACACCAGGTCTACCCCGGATCCGGCGGGACACCAGGTCTACCCCGGAGCCCGGGACACCAGGTCTACCCCGGATCCGGCGGGACACCAGGTCTACCCCGGAGCCCGGGACACCAGGTCTACCCCGGTTTGATCGGGACACCAGGTCTACCCCGGATCCGGCGGGACACCAGGTCTACCCCGGAGCCCGGGACACCAGGTCTACCCCGGATCCGGCGGGACACCAAGTCTACCCCGGAGCCCGGGACACCAGGTCTACCCCGGATCCGGCGGGACATCAGGTCTACCCCGGAGCCCGTGACACCAGGTCTACCCCGGATCCGGCGGGACACCAGGTCTACCCCGGATCCGGCGGGACACCAGGTCTACCCCGGAGCCCGGGACACCAGGTCTACCCCGGATCCGGCGGGACACCAGGTCTACCCCGGTTTGATCGGGACACCAGGTCTACCCCGGATCCGGCGGGACACCAGGTCTACCCCGGAGCCCGGGACACCAGGTCTACCCCGGATCCGGCGGGACACCAGGTCTACCCCGGAGCCCGGGACACCAGGTCTACCCCGGTTTGATCGGGACACCAGGTCTACCCCGGATCCGGCGGGACACCAGGTCTACCCCGGAGCCCGGGACACCAGGTCTACCCCGGATCCGGCGGGACACCAAGTCTACCCCGGAGCCCGGGACACCAGGTCTACCCCGGATCCGGCGGGACATCAGGTCTACCCCGGAGCCCGTGACACCAGGTCTACCCCGGATCCGGCGGGACACCAGGTCTACCCCGGATCCGGCGGGACACCAGGTCTACCCCGGAGCCCGGGACACCAGGTCTACCCCGGATCCGGCGGGACACCAGGTCTACCCCGGAGCCCGGGACACCAGGTCTACCCCGGATCCGGCGGGACACCAGGTCTACCCCGGAGCCCGGGGCCGGCGGAGGTCGGCCTTGCCCCCGGCTGGCGTGCGCCTTCCGGGGACACCAGGTCTACCTCGCCCCGGCGTGACTTAGTCAAATTTCGGAGGGTGCCGGGTAGACCTGTTGTCTCGGCCGGCTGCGGAAGTTCACCAAGGGGTCGCTGTTGCCGGCCGCCTCCGGCTGCCTCATCGTAAGAGGCGGCCTGCGGCGGCGCCTTCTCCCGGTCAAGCTCCATCGGTCCCCTAGGAGGCCGCGGCGGCTTCGGACGCGTCTGTCCGTATTATGGGAGCGAGGTGACGGGCCGCATCCCCGCAGGTTGGTTTCATCCCGTGCCTGCGCCTAAGGCGGAGTGGAGTGGCCAGGCTGGTGCAGCCGGCAGGGCAAAGCAAGTGCCGCCTAGCCGGGACGAGTCTTCGTGGCTGTGTCCCGGCTCCCGTCTTTCCCGAAAAAAAGTTGGTACAGTGAAGAGGGGCCGAGAGAGAAGGGCAACCGGAGAAGGGGGCGAGAGCTCTCCCCGCCAGGCCGAGAGAGAGGGGCAGCCGGAGAAGGGGGCGAGAGCTCTCCCCGCCAGGCCGAGAGAGAAGGGCAGCCGGAGAAGGGGGCGAGAGCTCTCCCCGCCAGGCCGAGAGAGAAGGGCAGCCGGAGAAGGGGGCGAGAGCTCTCCCCGCCAGGCCGAGAGAGAGGGGCAGCCGGAGAAGGGGGCGAGAGCTCTCCCCGCCAGGCCGAGAGAGAGGGGCAGCCGGAGAAGGGGGCGAGAGCTCTCCCCGCCAGGCCGAGAGAGAGGGGCAGCCGGAGAAGGGGGCGAGAGCTCTCCCCGCCAGGCCGAGAGAGAGGGGCAGCCGGAGAAGGGGGCGAGAGCTCTCCCCGCCAGGCCGAAAGAGAGGGGCAGCCGGAGAAGGGGGCGAGAGCTCTCCCCGCCAGGCCGAGAGAGAAGGGCAGCCGGAGAAGGGGGCGAGAGCTCTCCCCGCCAGGCCGAGAGAGAAGGGCAGCCGGAGAAGGGGGCGAGAGCTCTCCCCGCCAGGCCGAGAGAGAAGGGCAGCCGGAGAAAGGGGCGAGAGCTCTCCCCGCCAGGCCGAGAGAGAAGGGCAGCCGGAGAAGGGGGCGAGAGCTCTCCCCGCCAGGCCGAGAGAGAAGGGCAGCCGGAGAAGGGGGCGAGAGCTCTCCCCGCCAGGCCGAGAGAGAAGGGCAGCCGGAGAAGGGGGCGAGAGCTCTCCCCGCCAGGCCGAGAGAGAAGGGCAGCCGGAGAAGGGGGCGAGAGCTCTCCCCGCCAGGCCGAGAGAGAAGGGCAGCGAAAGACGATCCGAGAGAGCCGCTCGGGCGGCCGAGGCGAGGCGGAGAGAGAGAAGCTGCGAGCGTGTCCCGTTCCGGCCCGGCTTCTGCCGGCCGATTCGCAAGGGGGGGCGTCCCCCCTGGGCAGCGGTGGCGGGCGAGGCGGCGGCGCCTCGTCCCTTTCGTGCCTGGCCTTAAGCCGGGGCCCACTCGGCGGGCACTGTTTTGGGCTGTCGGTCCGCCTCGGCGGCGGTCGGCCCGCCCGGTAAAGCTGTGGAGCCCGGGGTCGGGGTGCCCCCGTCCCCGGCCCGCGTTGTTGAAGCCGTCCCCCTTCCTCGGCCCTAAGCCGGGGACCCGCGTTGGCGGGCAGAGTTTTTTGGAGTTGGCGGACCCGGCACCCGACGGAGAGAGCCCCCCGGACTTGTCGCGGGCGAGGCGGCGGCGCCTCGCCCACCTCGGTCGTGGCCGCATCGACCGAGCCGCTTATGCCGGGCGGGCTGGGTTGCCACGCGGGCCCGCGGTTTTTTTTTTTTTTTCCCCCCCCCCCCCGCGGTTTAGGCGTGCCGGCGTGCGGGCAGAGTGGGGGCACCCGCCCGGCCGGCCTCCGCGGATCTTTTTGATTTTTCTCCGGCGGCCCTAAGCCGCGGCACCGAGAAGCGTTGCGACGAAGGCGCGCGAGGGCGGCGAGAGAGAAGGGAGCGAGCGGGATGCCGGCGGGTCCGTGGGGGAGTGAGTCTCGTAACTCGCCCCCCGGGTCCCCGGTGTCCCGGGCCCGCGGCCCCCGTGGCTAGCACGGATCGTTGCGAACGCGTCTCCATGTGCCTTTTTTGTCGTGCCGCTCCCCCGGCTATATTTTTCCCGGAAAGGGAGAGCCGGCCGCCGGTGGCGCGGTCCGGTGGCACTTTATCTCGCACGCTCGGCCGGGTTCCCCGGGCCGGAAGGGGAAGCCGAGTCCCCCCGGCCTGGCGGGCCAGCCCAGTCCCAGTCCTGCCGTTGCCTAGCCGAAAGGGAAGTCGTTGGCGCCCGCGGGAAAACGGGCGGGCGGGTGGCGGCACCCCCCGCGCTCCTCCTCTGCCGCGAGCGCTCCGCAGGCGGGGCTGGGCGGCCGTCGCCGTTGTCCCAGGACCGTGGCCGTGGGGCCCTTGTCGCTGTTGGCGCGGCTCCTTCCTCGGCCGCGCCCGATCGATGAGGCTTTTCGGGTGGCGTCGGAGAGGGCCCTCGGCCGGCCGGCTCTCCTTCCGGGGCTTCTCTGTCGCGGGGAAGTCACGGCGGGGGTGTCCGGTGCTCGGGCAGGGCGGTCTCCTCTCCAGTTCGCTTCCCGTCGCAGGCGAGGTGTCGCCCCTCCCGCTGCCGCGGAGGGCGTCTTTACCGACCCCAGCTGTGTGACGGCCGCGTGGCCCCGCTAGCCTTCAGGTGTCCTTAAAAAACCACGCGAGGTGCCGGTGCCGGCCCCGGTCCGGGGAGCGCCCGTGGGTGCCGGCCGCGAGCAGCGCCGGGCGGCGGTGCGGTTGGAGCTGAGCCGCGGGGATGATGGAGAGAGAGAG
>NC_080644.1:22183531-22191031 GCF_027579445.1 Ammospiza nelsoni
TGTCCCGGCTGGACTTAGGCTCCGGCAGCCCGGGGCCCGGGGTAGACCTGGTGTCCCAGCGCCCGGGGTAGACCTGGTGTCCCAGGGCTCGGGGTAGACCTGGTGTCCCAGGGCTCGGGGTAGACCTGGTGTCCCGGCCGGACTTGGGCTACGGCGGCCCAGGGATCGGGGTAGACCTGGTGTCCCGGCCGGACTTAGGCTCCGGCAGCCGGGGCTCCGGGGTAGACCTGGTGTCCCGGCCGGACTTAGGCTCCGGCAGCCGGGGCTCCGGGGTAGACCTGGTGTCCCGGCGCCCGGGGTAGACCTGGTGTCCAAGGCCCCGGGGTAGACCTGGTGTCCCAGGGCTCGGGGTAGACCTGGTGTCCCAGGGCCCGGGGTAGACCTGGTGTCCCGGGGCCCGGGGTAGACCTGGTGTCCAAGGCCCCGGGGTAGACCTGGTGTCCCGGCGCCCGGGGTAGACCTGGTGTCCCAGGGCTCGGGGTAGACCTGGTGTCCCAGCGCCCGGGGTAGACCTGGTGTCCCAGGGCTCGGGGTAGACCTGGTGTCCCGGGGCTCGGGGTAGACCTGATGTCCCGGCTGGACTTGGGCTACGGCGGCCCAGGGATCGGGGTAGACCTGGTGTCCCAGGGCTCGGGGTAGACCTGGTTTCCCGGCCGGACTTAGGCTCCGGCAGCCCCGGGCCCAGGGTAGAGCTGGTGTCCAAGGCCAAGGCCAAGGGGTAGACCTGGTGTACCCGGCCGGACTTGGGCTACGGCGGCCCAGGGATCGGGGTAGACCTGGTGTCCCGGCCGGACTTAGGCTCCGGCAGCCGGGGGTCCGGGGTAGACCTGGTGTCCCGGCGCCCGGGGTAGACCTGGTGTCCCAGGGCTCGGGGTAGACCTGTTGTCCAAGGCCCCGGGGTAGACCTGGTGTCCCAGCGCCCGGGGTAGACCTGGTGTCCCAGGGCCCGGGGTAGACCTGGTGTCCCAGCGCCCGGGGTAGACCTGGTGTCCCAGGGCTCGGGGTAGACCTGGTGTCCCAGGGCTCGGGGTAGACCTGGTTTCCCGGCCGGACTTAGGCTCCGGCAGCCCCGGGCCCAGGGTAGAGCTGGTGTCCAAGGCCAAGGCCAAGGGGTAGACCTGGTGTACCCGGCCGGACTTGGGCTACGGCGGCCCAGGGATCGGGGTAGACCTGGTGTCCCGGCGCCCGGGGTAGACCTGGTGTCCCAGGGCTCGGGGTAGGCCTGGTGTCCCAGGGCTCGGGGTAGACCTGGTGTCCCAGCGCCCGGGGTAGACCTGGTGTCCCAGCGCCCGGGGTAGACCTGGTGTCCAAGGCCCCGGGGTAGACCTGGTGTCCCAGCGCCCGGGGTAGACCTGGTGTCCCAGCACCCGGGGTAGACCTGGTGTCCAAGGCCCCGGGGTAGACCTGGTGTCCCAGCGCCCGGGGTAGACCTGGTGTCCCGGGGCCCGGGGTAGACCTGGTGTCCCGGGGCAGACCTGGTGTCCAAGGCCCCGGGGTAGACCTGGTGTCCCAGCGCCCGGGGTAGACCTGGTGTCCCAGGGCCCGGGGTAGACCTGGTGTCCCAGCGCCCGGGGTAGACCTGGTGTCCCAGGGCTCGGGGTAGACCTGGTGTCCCAGGGCTCGGGGTAGACCTGGGGTCCCAGGGCTCGGGGTAGACCTGGTGTCCAAGGCCCCGGGGTAGACCTGGTGTCCCAGCGCCCGGGGTAGACCTGGTGTCCAATGCCCCGGGGTAGACCTGGTGTCCCAGCGCCCGGGGTAGACCTGGTGTCCCAGGGCTCGGGGTAGACCTGGTGTCCAAGGCCCCGGGGTAGACCTGGTGTCCCAGCGCCCGGGGTAGACCTGATGTCTCGGCTGGACTTAGGCTCCGGCAGCCCGGGGCCCGGGGTAGACCTGGTGTCCCGGCGCCCGGGGTAGACCTGGTGTCCAAGGCCCTGGGGTAGACCTGGTGTCCCAGCGCCCGGGGTAGACCTGGTGTCCCGGGGCCCGGGGTAGACCTGGTGCCCTAGGGCCCGGGCTAGACCTGGTGTCCAAGGCCCCGGGGTAGACCTGGTGTCCCAGGGCCCGGGGTAGACCTGGTGTCCCAGCGCCCGGGGTAGACCTGGTGTCCCAGCGCCCGGGGTAGACCTGATGTCTCGGCTGGACTTGGGCTCCGGCAGCCCGGGGCCCGGGGTAGACCTGGTGTCCCAGCGCCCGGGGTAGACCTGGTGTCCAAGGCCCTGGGGTAGACCTGGTGTCCCAGCGCCCGGGGTAGACCTGGTGTCCCGGGGCCCGGGGTAGACCTGGTGCCCTAGGGCCCGGGCTAGACCTGGTGTCCAACGCCCCGTCGTAGTCCTGTTGTCCCGGGCCGGCCTTAGGCCACGGCTGCCTTGCCCGTGGCTGGACCTGTGGTGCCTGGCCGGACTCCCTCTTCGGGTGCCTAGCAAGCCCGAAAAGTATGCAGACGGCGCCCGGGGGACTGATGGGAGAGGGCGGGTGGGGCGCCCCCAACCGCTGATGGGCGTGGGCGGCTCCGGCAGAGACGGCAAGGGCAGGGGTAAGGGCAGGGGCGGGCGCGGGGACGGGGACGGGGCCAGGGACAGGGAGTGAGGGCACGCGAGAGCGTGCACGCGGACGGGCAGCCAGGCGGCCGGGCGGGCGGGCGGGGGCAGGTGGCGGGGGGCGGCGAGGGGGCGGGGACGGTTGTCCGCGCGCGCGTGTGCGCGCGCGGCGGTGTGGTGGCCTGAAGGGATGACCTTGGGGAGTGAACGTGCGCACGGGGAGGGGGGGGGGGGGGGGGCGGTGGGTGTGGCGCTGTATCTGTGTCTGTGCGGACGAGGGCCAAGGGCCGGCGGCTTCGTGCCGGCCCCGGGCGCCTCGGCCCCGAGCCCCCACGGCCCCCTAGACTGACGTCGAGGGCGGAAGACCTCTGCGGACCGTGAAAGAACCCGGCCGAAAGTGGCCGCCTGTGTGCTGGCGGTGGTGCCGGCGGCAGCCGCCTCTACCGGTGGGCGGGGCGGGGCGGGGCGAGCCGCATCGGGGGCCAGGGGGGCCGGGCTGTGTAGGGTCTCAGGAGGGCGTGGGTGGGACAGGGCGGGGGCGGGGGCGGGGGGTTGGTGGGGGCGCTGTTTCGCCAGTTCAGCGTGTCAGCAGGCAGACCACGGGGCACGGGTTGCCCGTCGGCTCGGCTGGGAGTGCTCTGGATACGAAACGAGGAGAAATAAAATGTGCCAATTGTTATTGTCGGTTTGTTTTTCCGGATGAGTTTCTCGTTCCAAGCGAATAGAGGAGCCATTCTACCCAAATCCAAACCACAAGACCACCGACCCCCCCCCAAAAGATAACAGCCTCAAAACTCAGCATCCAACAGAGCCGAACCTAGAAACAACAAACAATAAAGAAAGAAAGAAAAAAAAAAAAAACCAAACAAACCGAAAAAAAACCACCAAAACCCACCAAAAAAAAAAAAAAAAAAAAAAAAAAAAAAAAAAAAAAAATCCCGAATGACCAACACAATAAACCCCGAAAATATGTATTGATCTTGAAAGCGGGGTGGGGTTCATTGTGCGCGACGGGGCTGATCGAGCCGTCTGGCTCCGGGGTGATATGAGGCTGTGAGCTTAGCCCGGCTCCGGGGTCGATGGGGACGGTGAGGCACCCGGGCCGCGGGCGACGACAGGGAGATGGGAGGCCCACCCCGGGTCCGGGCCGGCCCTGGCTCACCAGGACAAGCCGGCTCCGGCGCTGCCGCGGCTCGCCGTGGCGCCCGGGAGGCAGGCGGCTGTGAAGGGACACCAGGTCTACCACGGCTCCGGCCGGGGACACCAGGTCTACCCCGGATTGATCGGGACACCAGGTCTACCACGGCTCCGGCCGGGACACCAGGTCTACCCCGGATTGATCGGGACACCAGGTCTCCCCCGGGGCCTTGGACACCAGGTCTACCCCGAGCCCCGGGACACCAGGTCTACCCCGGGCCCCGGGACACCAGGTCTACCCCGGGCCCTGGGACACCAGGTCTACCCCGGGGCCTTGGACACCAGGTCTACCCCGAGCCCTGGGACACCAGGTCTACCCCGGGGCCTTGGACACCAGGTCTACCCCGGGCGCTGGGACACCAGGTCTACCCCGAGCCCTGGGACACCAGGTCTACCCCGGGGCCTTGGACACCAGGTCTACCCCGGGGCCTTGGACACCAGGTCTACCCCGGGCGCTGGGACACCAGGTCTACCCCGGAGCCCGGGACACCAGGTCTACCCCGGATCCGGCGGGACACCAGGTCTACCCCGGAGCCCGGGACACCAGGTCTACCCCGGTTTGATCGGGACACCAGGTCTACCCCGGATCCGGCGGGACACCAGGTCTACCCCGGGGCCTTGGACACCAGGTCTACCCCGGGCTCTGGGACACCAGGTCTACCCCGGGGCCTGGGACACCAGGTCTACCCCGGAGCCCGGGACACCAGGTCTACCCCGGATCCGGCGGGACACCAGGTCTACCTCGGGGCCGGCGGGACACCAGGTCTACCCCGGGGCCGGCGGGACACCTGGTCTACCCCGGATCGATCGGGACACCAGGTCTACCCCGGATCCGGCGGGACACCAGGTCTACCCCGGGCCCGGCGGGACACCAGGTCTACCCCGGATAGATGGGGACACCAGGTCTACCCCGGATCCGGCGGGACACCAGGTCAACCCCGGAGCCCGGGACACCAGGTCTACCCCGGGCCCGGCGGGACACCAGGTCTACCCCGGATTGATCGGGACACCAGGTCTGCCCCGGATCCGGCGGGACACCAGGTCTACCCCGGGCCCGGCGGGACACCAGGTCTACCCCGGAGCCCGGGACACCAGGTCTACCCCGGATCCGGCGGGACATCAGGTCTACCCCGGAGCCCCTGACACCAGGTCTACCCCGGGCCCGGCGGGACACCAGGTCTACCCCGGATCCGGCGGGACACCAGGTCTACCCCGGAGCCCGGGACACCAGGTCTACCCCGGAGGCCGGGACACCAGGTCTACCCCGGAGCCCGGGACACCAGGTCTACCCCGGTTTGATCGGGACACCAGGTCTACCCCGGATCCGGCGGGACACCAGGTCTACCCCGGAGCCCGGGACACCAGGTCTACCCCGGATCCGGCGGGACACCAGGTCTACCCCGGAGCCCGGGACACCAGGTCTACCCCGGTTTGATCGGGACACCAGGTCTACCCCGGATCCGGCGGGACACCAGGTCTACCCCGGAGCCCGGGACACCAGGTCTACCCCGGATCCGGCGGGACACCAAGTCTACCCCGGAGCCCGGGACACCAGGTCTACCCCGGATCCGGCGGGACATCAGGTCTACCCCGGAGCCCGTGACACCAGGTCTACCCCGGATCCGGCGGGACACCAGGTCTACCCCGGATCCGGCGGGACACCAGGTCTACCCCGGAGCCCGGGACACCAGGTCTACCCCGGATCCGGCGGGACACCAGGTCTACCCCGGAGCCCGGGACACCAGGTCTACCCCGGATCCGGCGGGACACCAGGTCTACCCCGGAGCCCGGGGCCGGCGGAGGTCGGCCTTGCCCCCGGCTGGCGTGCGCCTTCCGGGGACACCAGGTCTACCTCGCCCCGGCGTGACTTAGTCAAATTTCGGAGGGTGCCGGGTAGACCTGTTGTCTCGGCCGGCTGCGGAAGTTCACCAAGGGGTCGCTGTTGCCGGCCGCCTCCGGCTGCCTCATCGTAAGAGGCGGCCTGCGGCGGCGCCTTCTCCCGGTCAAGCTCCATCGGTCCCCTAGGAGGCCGCGGCGGCTTCGGACGCGTCTGTCCGTATTATGGGAGCGAGGTGACGGGCCGCATCCCCGCAGGTTGGTTTCATCCCGTGCCTGCGCCTAAGGCGGAGTGGAGTGGCCAGGCTGGTGCAGCCGGCAGGGCAAAGCAAGTGCCGCCTAGCCGGGACGAGTCTTCGTGGCTGTGTCCCGGCTCCCGTCTTTCCCGAAAAAAAGTTGGTACAGTGAAGAGGGGCCGAGAGAGAAGGGCAACCGGAGAAGGGGGCGAGAGCTCTCCCCGCCAGGCCGAGAGAGAGGGGCAGCCGGAGAAGGGGGCGAGAGCTCTCCCCGCCAGGCCGAGAGAGAGGGGCAGCCGGAGAAGGGGGCGAGAGCTCTCCCCGCCAGGCCGAGAGAGAGGGGCAGCCGGAGAAGGGGGCGAGAGCTCTCCCCGCCAGGCCGAGAGAGAGGGGCAGCCGGAGAAGGGGGCGAGAGCTCTCCCCGCCAGGCCGAGAGAGAAGGGCAGCCGGAGAAGGGGGCGAGAGCTCTCCCCGCCAGGCCGAGAGAGAGGGGCAGCCGGAGAAGGGGGCGAGAGCTCTCCCCGCCAGGCCGAGAGAGAGGGGCAGCCGGAGAAGGGGGCGAGAGCTCTCCCCGCCAGGCCGAGAGAGAGGGGCAGCCGGAGAAGGGGGCGAGAGCTCTCCCCGCCAGGCCGAGAGAGAAGGGCAGCCGGAGAAGGGGGCGAGAGCTCTCCCCGCCAGGCCGAGAGAGAGGGGCAGCCGGAGAAGGGGGCGAGAGCTCTCCCCGCCAGGCCGAGAGAGAGGGGCAGCCGGAGAAGGGGGCGAGAGCTCTCCGCGCCAGGCCGAGAGAGAAGGGCAGCCGGAGAAGGGGGCGAGAGCTCTCCCCGCCAGGCCGAGAGAGAAGGGCAGCCGGAGAAGGGGGCGAGAGCTCTCCCCGCCAGGCCGAGAGAGAAGGGCAGCGAAAGACGATCCGAGAGAGCCGCTCGGGCGGCCGAGGCGAGGCGGAGAGAGAGAAGCTGCGAGCGTGTCCCGTTCCGGCCCGGCTTCTGCCGGCCGATTCGCAAGGGGGGGCGTCCCCCCTGGGCAGCGGTGGCGGGCGAGGCGGCGGCGCCTCGTCCCTTTCGTGCCTGGCCTTAAGCCGGGGCCCACTCGGCGGGCACTGTTTTGGGCTGTCGGTCCGCCTCGGCGGCGGTCGGCCCGCCCGGTAAAGCTGTGGAGCCCGGGGTCGGGGTGCCCCCGTCCCCGGCCCGCGTTGTTGAAGCCGTCCCCCTTCCTCGGCCCTAAGCCGGGGACCCGCGTTGGCGGGCAGAGTTTTTTGGAGTTGGCGGACCCGGCACCCGACGGAGAGAGCCCCCCGGACTTGTCGCGGGCGAGGCGGCGGCGCCTCGCCCACCTCGGTCGTGGCCGCATCGACCGAGCCGCTTATGCCGGGCGGGCTGGGTTGCCACGCGGGCCCGCGGTTTTTTTTTTTTTTTTCCCCCCCCCCCCCCGCGGTTTAGGCGTGCCGGCGTGCGGGCAGAGTGGGGGCACCCGCCCGGCCGGCCTCCGCGGATCTTTTTGATTTTTCTCCGGCGGCCCTAAGCCGCGGCACCGAGAAGCGTTGCGACGAAGGCGCGCGAGGGCGGCGAGAGAGAAGGGAGCGAGCGGGATGCCGGCGGGTCCGTGGGGGAGTGAGTCTCGTAACTCGCCCCCCGGGTCCCCGGTGTCCCGGGCCCGCGGCCCCCGTGGCTAGCACGGATCGTTGCGAACGCGTCTCC
>NC_080644.1:22203531-22211031 GCF_027579445.1 Ammospiza nelsoni
CGCGGCGCGGCGCGGCCCGGCGCGGCGCGGCGCGGCCCGGCGCGGCGCGGCGCGGCGCGGCCCGGCCCTCCCGTCGGCGCGGGCGAGGGCCCGGTACGGCGGGTCTCTTCGCCCTGGCGAGGGGCCGAGCGGGTCTTCCCGCTGCGCCCCTCGCCCGGGGTCTGCCTAGCCGCCTGGGGTAGACCTGGTGTCCCGGCCGGACACTGGCTACGGCGGCCCAGGGCTCGGGGTAGACCTGATGTCCCGGCCGGACATAGGCTCCGGCAGCCCGGGGCCCGAGGTAGAGCTGGTGTCCAAGGCCAAGGCCGAGGGGTAGACCTGGTGTACCCGGCCGGACTTGGGCTACGGCGGCCCAGGGATCGGGGTAGACCTGGTGTACCCGGCCGGACTTGGGCTCCGGCAGCCGGGGGTCCCGGGGTAGACCTGGTGTCCCGGTGCTCGGGGTAGACCTGGTGTCCAAGGCCCCGGGGTAGACCTGGTGTCCCTCGGGGAAGACCTGGTGTCCCGGGGCTCGGGGTAGACCTGATGTCCCGGCTGGACTTGGGCTACGGCGGCCCAGGGATCGGGGTAGACCTGGTGTCCCGGCCGGACTTGGGCTCCGGCAGCCGGGGGTCCCGGGGTAGACCTGGTGTCCCGGTGCTCGGGGTAGACCTGGTGTCCAAGGCCCCGGGGTAGACCTGGTGTCCCAGGGCTCGGGGTAGACCTGGTGTCCCGGGGCTCGGGGTAGACCTGATGTCCCGGCTGGACTTAGGCTCCGGCAGCCCGGGGCCCGGGGTAGACCTGGTGTCCCAGCGCCCGGGGTAGACCTGGTGTCCCAGGGCTCGGGGTAGACCTGGTGTCCCAGGGCTCGGGGTAGACCTGGTGTCCCGGCCGGACTTGGGCTACGGCGGCCCAGGGATCGGGGTAGACCTGGTGTCCCGGCCGGACTTAGGCTCCGGCAGCCGGGGCTCCGGGGTAGACCTGGTGTCCCGGCGCCCGGGGTAGACCTGGTGTCCAAGGCCCCGGGGTAGACCTGGTGTCCCAGCGCCCGGGGTAGACCTGGTGTCCCAGGGCCCGGGGTAGACCTGGTGTCCCAGCGCCCGGGGTAGACCTGGTGTCCAAGGCCCCGGGGTAGACCTGGTGTCCCAGCGCCCGGGGTAGACCTGGTGTCCCGGCGCCCGGGGTAGACCTGGTGTCCAAGGCCCCGGGGTAGACCTGGTGTCCCAGGGCTCGGGGAAGACCTGGTGTCCCGGGGCTCGGGGTAGACCTGATGTCCCGGCTGGACTTGGGCTACGGCGGCCCAGGGATCGGGGTAGACCTGGTGTCCCGGCCGGACTTGGGCTCCGGCAGCCGGGGGTCCCGGGGTAGACCTGGTGTCCCGGTGCTCGGGGTAGACCTGGTGTCCAAGGCCCCGGGGTAGACCTGGTGTCCCAGGGCTCGGGGTAGACCTGGTGTCCCGGGGCTCGGGGTAGACCTGATGTCCCGGCTGGACTTAGGCTCCGGCAGCCCGGGGCCCGGGGTAGACCTGGTGTCCCAGCGCCCGGGGTAGACCTGGTGTCCCAGGGCTCGGGGTAGACCTGGTGTCCCAGGGCTCGGGGTAGACCTGGTGTCCCGGCCGGACTTGGGCTACGGCGGCCCAGGGATCGGGGTAGACCTGGTGTCCCGGCCGGACTTAGGCTCCGGCAGCCGGGGCTCCGGGGTAGACCTGGTGTCCCGGCGCCCGGGGTAGACCTGGTGTCCAAGGCCCCGGGGTAGACCTGGTGTCCCAGCGCCCGGGGTAGACCTGGTGTCCCAGGGCCCGGGGTAGACCTGGTGTCCCAGCGCCCGGGGTAGACCTGGTGTCCAAGGCCCCGGGGTAGACCTGGTGTCCCAGCGCCCGGGGTAGACCTGGTGTCCCGGCGCCCGGGGTAGACCTGGTGTCCAAGGCCCCGGGGTAGACCTGGTGTCCCAGGGCTCGGGGTAGACCTGGTGTCCCAGGGCCCGGGGTAGACCTGGTGTCCCGGGGCCCGGGGTAGACCTGGTGTCCAAGGCCCCGGGGTAGACCTGGTGTCCCGGCGCCCGGGGTAGACCTGGTGTCCCAGGGCTCGGGGTAGGCCTGGTGTCCCAGGGCTCGGGGTAGACCTGGTGTCCCAGCGCCCGGGGTAGACCTGGTGTCCCAGCGCCCGGGGTAGACCTGGTGTCCAAGGCCCCGGGGTAGACCTGGTGTCCCAGCGCCCGGGGTAGACCTGGTGTCCCAGCACCCGGGGTAGACCTGGTGTCCAAGGCCCCGGGGTAGACCTGGTGTCCCAGCGCCCGGGGTAGACCTGGTGTCCCGGGGCCCGGGGTAGACCTGGTGTCCCGGGGCAGACCTGGTGTCCAAGGCCCCGGGGTAGACCTGGTGTCCCAGCGCCCGGGGTAGACCTGGTGTCCCAGGGCCCGGGGTAGACCTGGTGTCCCAGCGCCCGGGGTAGACCTGGTGTCCCAGGGCTCGGGGTAGACCTGGTGTCCCAGGGCTCGGGGTAGACCTGGGGTCCCAGGGCTCGGGGTAGACCTGGTGTCCAAGGCCCCGGGGTAGACCTGGTGTCCCAGCGCCCGGGGTAGACCTGGTGTCCAATGCCCCGGGGTAGACCTGGTGTCCCAGCGCCCGGGGTAGACCTGGTGTCCCAGGGCTCGGGGTAGACCTGGTGTCCAAGGCCCCGGGGTAGACCTGGTGTCCCAGCGCCCGGGGTAGACCTGATGTCTCGGCTGGACTTAGGCTCCGGCAGCCCGGGGCCCGGGGTAGACCTGGTGTCCCGGCGCCCGGGGTAGACCTGGTGTCCAAGGCCCTGGGGTAGACCTGGTGTCCCAGCGCCCGGGGTAGACCTGGTGTCCCGGGGCCCGGGGTAGACCTGGTGCCCTAGGGCCCGGGCTAGACCTGGTGTCCAAGGCCCCGGGGTAGACCTGGTGTCCCAGGGCCCGGGGTAGACCTGGTGTCCCAGCGCCCGGGGTAGACCTGGTGTCCCAGCGCCCGGGGTAGACCTGATGTCTCGGCTGGACTTGGGCTCCGGCAGCCCGGGGCCCGGGGTAGACCTGGTGTCCCAGCGCCCGGGGTAGACCTGGTGTCCAAGGCCCTGGGGTAGACCTGGTGTCCCATCCCAGCGCCCGGGGTAGACCTGGTGTCCCGGGGCCCGGGGTAGACCTGGTGCCCTAGGGCCCGGGCTAGACCTGGTGTCCAACGCCCCGTCGTAGTCCTGTTGTCCCGGGCCGGCCTTAGGCCACGGCTGCCTTGCCCGTGGCTGGACCTGTGGTGCCTGGCCGGACTCCCTCTTCGGGTGCCTAGCAAGCCCGAAAAGTATGCAGACGGCGCCCGGGGGACTGATGGGAGAGGGCGGGTGGGGCGCCCCCAACCGCTGATGGGCGTGGGCGGCTCCGGCAGAGACGGCAAGGGCAGGGGTAAGGGCAGGGGCGGGCGCGGGGACGGGGACGGGGCCAGGGACAGGGAGTGAGGGCACGCGAGAGCGTGCACGCGGACGGGCAGCCAGGCGGCCGGGCGGGCGGGCGGGGGCAGGTGGCGGGGGGCGGCGAGGGGGCGGGGACGGTTGTCCGCGCGCGCGTGTGCGCGCGCGGCGGTGTGGTGGCCTGAAGGGATGACCTTGGGGAGTGAACGTGCGCACGGGGAGGGGGGGGGGGGGGGGCGGTGGGTGTGGCGCTGTATCTGTGTCTGTGCGGACGAGGGCCAAGGGCCGGCGGCTTCGTGCCGGCCCCGGGCGCCTCGGCCCCGAGCCCCCACGGCCCCCTAGACTGACGTCGAGGGCGGAAGACCTCTGCGGACCGTGAAAGAACCCGGCCGAAAGTGGCCGCCTGTGTGCTGGCGGTGGTGCCGGCGGCAGCCGCCTCTACCGGTGGGCGGGGCGGGGCGGGGCGAGCCGCATCGGGGGCCAGGGGGGCCGGGCTGTGTAGGGTCTCAGGAGGGCGTGGGTGGGACAGGGCGGGGGCGGGGGCGGGGGGTTGGTGGGGGCGCTGTTTCGCCAGTTCAGCGTGTCAGCAGGCAGACCACGGGGCACGGGTTGCCCGTCGGCTCGGCTGGGAGTGCTCTGGATACGAAACGAGGAGAAATAAAATGTGCCAATTGTTATTGTCGGTTTGTTTTTCCGGATGAGTTTCTCGTTCCAAGCGAATAGAGGAGCCATTCTACCCAAATCCAAACCACAAGACCACCGACCCCCCCCCAAAAGATAACAGCCTCAAAACTCAGCATCCAACAGAGCC
Source organism: Ammospiza nelsoni (assembly GCF_027579445.1). NCBI lineage: Eukaryota > Metazoa > Chordata > Aves > Passeriformes > Passerellidae > Ammospiza > Ammospiza nelsoni. Next base: position 22,207,738 of record NC_080644.1, read on the forward strand.
GAACCTAGAAACAACAAACAATAAAGAAAGAAAGAAAAAAAAAAAAAACCAAACAAACCGAAAAAAAACCACCAAAACCCACCAAAAAAAAAAAAAAAAAAAAAAAAAAAAAAAAAAAAAAAAAATCCCGAATGACCAACACAATAAACCCCGAAAATATGTATTGATCTTGAAAGCGGGGTGGGGTTCATTGTGCGCGACGGGGCTGATCGAGCCGTCTGGCTCCGGGGTGATATGAGGCTGTGAGCTTAGCCCGGCTCCGGGGTCGATGGGGACGGTGAGGCACCCGGGCCGCGGGCGACGACAGGGAGATGGGAGGCCCACCCCGGGTCCGGGCCGGCCCTGGCTCACCAGGACAAGCCGGCTCCGGCGCTGCCGCGGCTCGCCGTGGCGCCCGGGAGGCAGGCGGCTGTGAAGGGACACCAGGTCTACCACGGCTCCGGCCGGGGACACCAGGTCTACCCCGGATTGATCGGGACACCAGGTCTACCACGGCTCCGGCCGGGACACCAGGTCTACCCCGGATTGATCGGGACACCAGGTCTACCCCGGGGCCTTGGACACCAGGTCTACCCCGAGCCCCGGGACACCAGGTCTACCCCGGGCCCCGGGACACCAGGTCTACCCCGGGCCCTGGGACACCAGGTCTACCCCGGGGCCTTGGACACCAGGTCTACCCCGAGCCCTGGGACACCAGGTCTACCCCGGGGCCTTGGACACCAGGTCTACCCCGGGCGCTGGGACACCAGGTCTACCCCGAGCCCTGGGACACCAGGTCTACCCCGGGGCCTTGGACACCAGGTCTACCCCGGGGCCTTGGACACCAGGTCTACCCCGGGCGCTGGGACACCAGGTCTACCCCGGAGCCCGGGACACCAGGTCTACCCCGGATCCGGCGGGACACCAGGTCTACCCCGGAGCCCGGGACACCAGGTCTACCCCGGTTTGATCGGGACACCAGGTCTACCCCGGATCCGGCGGGACACCAGGTCTACCCCGGGGCCTTGGACACCAGGTCTACCCCGGGCTCTGGGACACCAGGTCTACCCCGGGGCCTGGGACACCAGGTCTACCCCGGAGCCCGGGACACCAGGTCTACCCCGGATCCGGCGGGACACCAGGTCTACCTCGGGGCCGGCGGGACACCAGGTCTACCCCGGGGCCGGCGGGACACCTGGTCTACCCCGGATCGATCGGGACACCAGGTCTACCCCGGATCCGGCGGGACACCAGGTCTACCCCGGGCCCGGCGGGACACCAGGTCTACCCCGGATAGATGGGGACACCAGGTCTACCCCGGATCCGGCGGGACACCAGGTCAACCCCGGAGCCCGGGACACCAGGTCTACCCCGGGCCCGGCGGGACACCAGGTCTACCCCGGATTGATCGGGACACCAGGTCTGCCCCGGATCCGGCGGGACACCAGGTCTACCCCGGGCCCGGCGGGACACCAGGTCTACCCCGGAGCCCGGGACACCAGGTCTACCCCGGATCCGGCGGGACATCAGGTCTACCCCGGAGCCCCTGACACCAGGTCTACCCCGGGCCCGGCGGGACACCAGGTCTACCCCGGATCCGGCGGGACACCAGGTCTACCCCGGAGCCCGGGACACCAGGTCTACCCCGGAGGCCGGGACACCAGGTCTACCCCGGAGCCCGGGACACCAGGTCTACCCCGGTTTGATCGGGACACCAGGTCTACCCCGGATCCGGCGGGACACCAGGTCTACCCCGGAGCCCGGGACACCAGGTCTACCCCGGATCCGGCGGGACACCAGGTCTACCCCGGAGCCCGGGACACCAGGTCTACCCCGGTTTGATCGGGACACCAGGTCTACCCCGGATCCGGCGGGACACCAGGTCTACCCCGGAGCCCGGGACACCAGGTCTACCCCGGATCCGGCGGGACACCAAGTCTACCCCGGAGCCCGGGACACCAGGTCTACCCCGGATCCGGCGGGACATCAGGTCTACCCCGGAGCCCGTGACACCAGGTCTACCCCGGATCCGGCGGGACACCAGGTCTACCCCGGATCCGGCGGGACACCAGGTCTACCCCGGAGCCCGGGACACCAGGTCTACCCCGGATCCGGCGGGACACCAGGTCTACCCCGGAGCCCGGGACACCAGGTCTACCCCGGATCCGGCGGGACACCAGGTCTACCCCGGAGCCCGGGGCCGGCGGAGGTCGGCCTTGCCCCCGGCTGGCGTGCGCCTTCCGGGGACACCAGGTCTACCTCGCCCCGGCGTGACTTAGTCAAATTTCGGAGGGTGCCGGGTAGACCTGTTGTCTCGGCCGGCTGCGGAAGTTCACCAAGGGGTCGCTGTTGCCGGCCGCCTCCGGCTGCCTCATCGTAAGAGGCGGCCTGCGGCGGCGCCTTCTCCCGGTCAAGCTCCATCGGTCCCCTAGGAGGCCGCGGCGGCTTCGGACGCGTCTGTCCGTATTATGGGAGCGAGGTGACGGGCCGCATCCCCGCAGGTTGGTTTCATCCCGTGCCTGCGCCTAAGGCGGAGTGGAGTGGCCAGGCTGGTGCAGCCGGCAGGGCAAAGCAAGTGCCGCCTAGCCGGGACGAGTCTTCGTGGCTGTGTCCCGGCTCCCGTCTTTCCCGAAAAAAAGTTGGTACAGTGAAGAGGGGCCGAGAGAGAAGGGCAACCGGAGAAGGGGGCGAGAGCTCTCCCCGCCAGGCCGAGAGAGAGGGGCAGCCGGAGAAGGGGGCGAGAGCTCTCCCCGCCAGGCCGAGAGAGAGGGGCAGCCGGAGAAGGGGGCGAGAGCTCTCCCCGCCAGGCCGAGAGAGAGGGGCAGCCGGAGAAGGGGGCGAGAGCTCTCCCCGCCAGGCCGAGAGAGAGGGGCAGCCGGAGAAGGGGGCGAGAGCTCTCCCCGCCAGGCCGAGAGAGAAGGGCAGCCGGAGAAGGGGGCGAGAGCTCTCCCCGCCAGGCCGAGAGAGAGGGGCAGCCGGAGAAGGGGGCGAGAGCTCTCCCCGCCAGGCCGAGAGAGAGGGGCAGCCGGAGAAGGGGGCGAGAGCTCTCCCCGCCAGGCCGAGAGAGAGGGGCAGCCGGAGAAGGGGGCGAGAGCTCTCCCCGCCAGGCCGAGAGAGAAGGGCAGCCGGAGAAGGGGGCGAGAGCTCTCCCCGCCAGGCCGAGAGAGAGGGGCAGCCGGAGAAGGGGGCGAGAGCTCTCCCCGCCAGGCCGAGAGAGAGGGGCAGCCGGAGAAGGGGGCGAGAGCTCTCCGCGCCAGGCCGAGAGAGAAGGGCAGCCGGAGAAGGGGGCGAGAGCTCTCCCCGCCAGGCCGAGAG
>NC_080644.1:22216031-22218531 GCF_027579445.1 Ammospiza nelsoni
CGCTGCTTCGCCCGTCGAGCGACGGCCGGCCGTCCGGCCGTGGCACCCGTCGGCGGCCGATGTGGAAATGGCGAGGGAGCGGGTGGCGGGGGCGCCTTCGGGGCTCGGAGGAGGCGGCTCCTCCGGCCCTTCCCGCACCGGGGAGCGGGGCTTTTGCCGGGCCGGCAAGAGTTCCCGCTCTCGGGCCGAGCGGTGCCCCTCGCGCACCGGAGGGCCGAGCCCCCTCCGGGCGTTCCGGGCCGCGCTTCGGGGCGCGCGCGCGCGCGCGCGGGCGAGGCGCGCTCGGCGGTCGGGCCGCGTCCCCGCGCCGGCGGGGCGGCCCGAGCCGCGGCGGTCCTCTCGGGCGCAGCGCCGGGCTACTGAGGGAAACCCCGGGCCCCGAGAAGGACGCCGCGGTGGTGGCGGCAGACGTCGGGCGCGCCCCCGCCGGTGGACGCTCCCCCGAGGGCGGCAGCGGGGGAGGCACCCCGGCGGGGCCATGCAGGTCGTTTCCCTCGCCCCAGGGCCAGGTACCTAGCGCTCCGCGCCTCGGCGGTTCCCCCCCCCCCCCAGGTTTCCCCCTCGGCGTCGCCACACGCCGCTGCGGGGGCCGAAAGGGGGCCGGCGAGCCGGGCGGCGGTTTAAAGACTCGGGCGGCTCGGCGCGGCCCGCCGTGGCGGCGGCGGTGCCGGCGGCGGCGGCGGCGGCGGCGGCGGGTGTTGCCGGGCGGCGGTGCGGCGCCACTGAGGGGTGGGGAGCAGCTACTCCCGCCGAGCCCCTGCGGTGGTGTCCGCGGCCGCCGGCCGCGCTCCCTCCGTCGTCGTCGTCGTCGTCGTCGTCGTCGTCGTGCCCGCCGCGCGCGCGCGCGCGGGGGTAACCGCGCCGCGCCGGGGAGGGGCGCCCTGCCCCCCCCTCTCCGCGGCCCGGCCTCGGCGGAGAGGCCGCGGCTGCGCGGTCGGCCGCGGGGGCCGACCCGCTCGCCTCGTCGTAACGGGCGACGCCGGCAGAGAGCGCCCGCTCTCTGCCTTTCCTCGGCCGCGGGGTCGCGGCCGCCGGGGTCCGCCGCGCTCTCTCCTCGGCCCGCTGCCGCGGTCTCTCGCGCGCGCGGCGCCGCGTCCCGCGCGTCCGGCCCCTCTCCCCTCGACGGCCTTCCTCCTCGAACGCACCGGCGGCGCCGTCCGCCGGCCGTCGTCCCCCGCCCGGCTCGATCGCCCGCCCGCCCGGGGGGCGAGCGTCCGGCGGGCCCTCCGTCGGCGGAGGCCCGCGAGCGCGGGCGACCCCGTGCCGAGCGGCGGCGGCGCCGCTCGACGGGTGTCCCCCCCCTGCGGGGACGGTCGGCCGGAGGGCGCCCGCCGTGGCCGGCGGCGGTCCCGGCCCGGGCCCCGCACGTCGCGTCCTCCGTCGCCCTTCCCGGCCGCGTGTGGGCCGAAGGAAGGCGTGCGGGCGGCCGCGGGGGCGCTTCCCCCGCCCGGTCTCCGCGTGAAAACGAGGAGAGCGGGCGTTGCCCCCCGGCTCAGCGCCGTACGCCTTCCGCCGGGCGCGTGCCGAGGCAAGGGGCCGCGGCGGTGCGACGCGGCGGCGGCGGTCCCGGGAGTGCGGCCCCGGCGACGGCGGGGCCTGCCCGTCCGGCAGGCCTCGGGCGCTGGCGACGCCGGCTCGGGTCTCGGTGGCGTCCGCCTCCGGGGCCGGCGGCGGAGCGCGTTCGCCGTCCGCTGGCCCGCCCGGCGGGAGCGGTCCCGCCGGCGGGGAAGGCGCGCCGGCGGCACGGTCGTCGTCGCGTGCCGTCTCGAGCGGGGTAAGGCCGCCGGGGAAAGAGAGAGAGCCGTCCGCGCCGGCGGCGCGGCGGCGCGCCGCCGCGAGCCCCGCGGCGAGGGGGCCGAAGGGGAGCCGGCGCGCGCGGGGGCCGACGGCCGCGCCCCCGGCCGCGCGGCCCCAGTGTGTGTGTTGTGCGCGCGTCGTCCCGTGAAAGCGAGAGCGGGCGGGCCGCCGTGCCCCCCGCGTGCCCGGCGCGCGCCGCGTGGCCCTCCGCGCGGAGGCCGGGCCGAGCCCGGGCGCCTGGGCCGCCTCCGAAGGACGGCATGTGAGGCCGGCGTCTCCCCTCGCGGGGGGAGGCGGTCGGGGGCGCGGGCTCCCCCGCCTCTTGGCAGTCCTTCGGAGCGTGGGTTTCTCCGATCTTTTTTTCCCCTTCCGTTTCGCTCGTGTGCTCGTACGGTCGAAGCCAGGCGCGCGCCCGCGCGTCCTCGGCGCGAAAGACGAAAAGGGGCCGCTCGGCGTGAGCGGCGCCCGAAAGCCAGACAACTCTTAGCGGTGGATCACTCGGCTCGTGCGTCGATGAAGAACGCAGCTAGCTGCGAGAATTAATGTGAATTGCAGGACACATTGATCATCGACACTTCGAACGCACTTGCGGCCCCGGGTTCCTCCCGGGGCTACGCCTGTCTGAGCGTCGCTTGACGATCAATCGCCGTCCGGGGGCCACCCCGGCGGCGCGGCTGGGGTCGCCTCGCAGGCCCGTTGCCCG
>NC_080644.1:22223531-22226031 GCF_027579445.1 Ammospiza nelsoni
AGGAAAGGATCGATGCTTCCCAACCGAAAGAAACGTCAAACCGAGGAGCCCACAAGAGGTGCTGGACGAAGGAAGAGGAGGAACTACTCATGAAATTGGAGGTACAGTTTGAAAGTCACAAAAACATTAATAAACTCATTGCGGAACACTTAACAACTAAAACAGCTAAACAAATTAGTGATAAAAGGAGAATGCTGCTCAAGAAAGGGAGGGTGACAGCTGGAAATTTAGATTCGGAGCCTGGGATGAATCATCAACCTCAGGCAGAAGTCAAGGACAATGAACTTGGGGGGTGTCATCTGCCCGGGGGGCCAGCTGTTGATAAAGGGACAATAGGGAAATTAGGACAACATCTTGAATCGGGTAACGGTCACCAGGAAACTGCTGGTCAAAAGAAGGAGAGGGGACTGCAGGCCCGTTATAGAAGGAGAATTATGAAGCGATTAGCGGCCGGGACAATTAACATCTTCCCCAAAGTATTTAAAGAACTGCTGAACTGCCAGGAGGCGAGACCGCTAATCAACCAAACAACAGAGGAATGCTTTGGCCTCCTGGACTCTGCATGCCAAATTAGAACGGCACTCCGGGACAAGGGCAGGGCACAGGAGGAGCGACCAAGGAAACAGTATCAGAAGTGGATGAAAGAAAGAGCGATTAAAAGAGGTAACTACCTCCGCTTCCAGCGATTATTCCATCTAGACAGGGGGAAATTGGCAAGAATTATTTTGGACAACACTGAGAGCTTGTCCTGCGAAATACCACCCAGTGAAATCTATTCGGTATTCAAGGCCAGATGGGAAACACCTGGACAGTTTAACGGCCTTGGGGACTTTGAAATTAAAGGGAAGGCCAACAATAAAGCCTTCAGGGACTTAATCACGGCAAAAGAAATTGAAAAGAACGTGCGGGAAATGAGTAAGGGTTCAGCGCCAGGTCCAGATGGGATTGCCCTTGGGGACATCAGAAAGATGGATCCCGGGTATTCCCGGACCGCCGAACTCTTCAACTTGTGGCTGACATCTGGTGACATCCCGGACATGGTGAGGGGGTGCAGAACTGTTTTGATCCCGAAATCGACAACACCGGAGCGCCTGAAGGACATCAATAACTGGAGACCCATCACGATTGGTTCCATCTTGCTGAGGCTGTTCTCCAGGATCATAACGGCGAGGATGACTAAGGCGTGCCCCCTCAACCCGAGACAGAGAGGCTTCATCAGTGCGCCGGGATGCTCTGAGAACCTGAAACTCCTGCAATCTATAATTCGGACTGCCAAAAGTGAACACAGGCCACTGGGTGTTATTTTCGTGGACATTGCCAAGGCTTTTGACACCGTAAGCCACCAACACATCATACATGTTTTACAGCAACGGAGGGTTGACCCCCACATTGTAGGACTGGTGAACAATATGTACAACGACATCAGTACACGTATCACCACGAAGAAGGACACACACACAGACAAAATCCAGATCCGGGTTGGAGTGAAGCAGGGTGATCCACTGTCACCCCTTCTATTCAACCTGGCAATGGACCCCCTGCTGTGCAAGCTGGAAGAAAGTGGCAAAGGATTCCATCGAGGACAGAGTTCAATAACCGCGATGGCATTCGCTGACGACCTGGTTCTGTTGAGCGACTCCTGGGAGAACATGAAAGAGAACATCAGAATACTGGAGACCTTCTGCGATCTCACCGGTCTCAAGACACAGGGGCAGAAATGCCACGGCTTCTACATCAAGCCCACAAAAGACTCTTACACCGTCAATAACTGCCCTGCGTGGACCATCAATGGCACACCCCTGAACATGATCAACCCCGGGGAGTCAGAGAAGTACCTCGGCCTGCAGATCGACCCATGGACTGGAATAGCAAAGTACGATCTCTCCACAAAACTGAAAGCCTGGCTCGAAAGCATCGATCGGGCTCCACTCAAACCTCTGCAAAAACTCGACATCCTCAAAACATACACTATTCCTCGACTGACCTACCTGGCTGACCATTCGGAGATGAAGGCAGGGGCTTTGGAAGCACTTGACCAACAGATTCGGACGGCGGTCAAGGACTGGCTGCACTTACCCTCGTGCACCTGTGATGCCATCTTGTACGTAAGCACGAGGGACGGCGGGTTGGGTGTCACTAAATTGGCGGGTCTCATTCCCAGTGTACAAGCCCGGAGGCTGCACCGCATTGCGCAGTCACCGGACCAGACGATGAAGGACTTCTTAGAGAAGGCCCAGATGGAGAAAATGTATGAGAAGTTATGGATTCAAGCTGGAGGTAAAAAGAAGGGGATGCCGTCAATTTGGGAAGCCCCGCCGGCGACTGTACCACCTGTCAATGCAGGCACACTTTCGGAGTGGGAAGCACCGAACCCTAAAAGTAGGTACCCAAAACCTTGTGATTGGAGGAGAAAAGAACTTAAAAAGTGGACGAAATTAGAGTCCCAAGGTCGTGGAGTTAAAAATTTTAGGAACGATACTATTAGTAACGATTGGATTCA
>NC_080644.1:22231031-22238531 GCF_027579445.1 Ammospiza nelsoni
GCCCGGGGTAGACCTGGTGTCCCAGCACCCGGGGTAGACCTGGTGTCCAAGGCCCCGGGGTAGACCTGGTGTCCCAGCGCCCGGGGTAGACCTGGTGTCCCGGGGCCCGGGGTAGACCTGGTGTCCCGGGGCAGACCTGGTGTCCAAGGCCCCGGGGTAGACCTGGTGTCCCAGCGCCCGGGGTAGACCTGGTGTCCCAGGGCCCGGGGTAGACCTGGTGTCCCAGCGCCCGGGGTAGACCTGGTGTCCCAGGGCTCGGGGTAGACCTGGTGTCCCAGGGCTCGGGGTAGACCTGGGGTCCCAGGGCTCGGGGTAGACCTGGTGTCCAAGGCCCCGGGGTAGACCTGGTGTCCCAGCGCCCGGGGTAGACCTGGTGTCCAATGCCCCGGGGTAGACCTGGTGTCCCAGCGCCCGGGGTAGACCTGGTGTCCCAGGGCTCGGGGTAGACCTGGTGTCCAAGGCCCCGGGGTAGACCTGGTGTCCCAGCGCCCGGGGTAGACCTGATGTCTCGGCTGGACTTAGGCTCCGGCAGCCCGGGGCCCGGGGTAGACCTGGTGTCCCGGCGCCCGGGGTAGACCTGGTGTCCAAGGCCCTGGGGTAGACCTGGTGTCCCAGCGCCCGGGGTAGACCTGGTGTCCCGGGGCCCGGGGTAGACCTGGTGCCCTAGGGCCCGGGCTAGACCTGGTGTCCAAGGCCCCGGGGTAGACCTGGTGTCCCAGGGCCCGGGGTAGACCTGGTGTCCCAGCGCCCGGGGTAGACCTGGTGTCCCAGCGCCCGGGGTAGACCTGATGTCTCGGCTGGACTTGGGCTCCGGCAGCCCGGGGCCCGGGGTAGACCTGGTGTCCCAGCGCCCGGGGTAGACCTGGTGTCCAAGGCCCTGGGGTAGACCTGGTGTCCCAGCGCCCGGGGTAGACCTGGTGTCCCGGGGCCCGGGGTAGACCTGGTGCCCTAGGGCCCGGGCTAGACCTGGTGTCCAACGCCCCGTCGTAGTCCTGTTGTCCCGGGCCGGCCTTAGGCCACGGCTGCCTTGCCCGTGGCTGGACCTGTGGTGCCTGGCCGGACTCCCTCTTCGGGTGCCTAGCAAGCCCGAAAAGTATGCAGACGGCGCCCGGGGGACTGATGGGAGAGGGCGGGTGGGGCGCCCCCAACCGCTGATGGGCGTGGGCGGCTCCGGCAGAGACGGCAAGGGCAGGGGTAAGGGCAGGGGCGGGCGCGGGGACGGGGACGGGGCCAGGGACAGGGAGTGAGGGCACGCGAGAGCGTGCACGCGGACGGGCAGCCAGGCGGCCGGGCGGGCGGGCGGGGGCAGGTGGCGGGGGGCGGCGAGGGGGCGGGGACGGTTGTCCGCGCGCGCGTGTGCGCGCGCGGCGGTGTGGTGGCCTGAAGGGATGACCTTGGGGAGTGAACGTGCGCACGGGGAGGGGGGGGGGGGGGGGCGGTGGGTGTGGCGCTGTATCTGTGTCTGTGCGGACGAGGGCCAAGGGCCGGCGGCTTCGTGCCGGCCCCGGGCGCCTCGGCCCCGAGCCCCCACGGCCCCCTAGACTGACGTCGAGGGCGGAAGACCTCTGCGGACCGTGAAAGAACCCGGCCGAAAGTGGCCGCCTGTGTGCTGGCGGTGGTGCCGGCGGCAGCCGCCTCTACCGGTGGGCGGGGCGGGGCGGGGCGAGCCGCATCGGGGGCCAGGGGGGCCGGGCTGTGTAGGGTCTCAGGAGGGCGTGGGTGGGACAGGGCGGGGGCGGGGGCGGGGGGTTGGTGGGGGCGCTGTTTCGCCAGTTCAGCGTGTCAGCAGGCAGACCACGGGGCACGGGTTGCCCGTCGGCTCGGCTGGGAGTGCTCTGGATACGAAACGAGGAGAAATAAAATGTGCCAATTGTTATTGTCGGTTTGTTTTTCCGGATGAGTTTCTCGTTCCAAGCGAATAGAGGAGCCATTCTACCCAAATCCAAACCACAAGACCACCGACCCCCCCCCAAAAGATAACAGCCTCAAAACTCAGCATCCAACAGAGCCGAACCTAGAAACAACAAACAATAAAGAAAGAAAGAAAAAAAAAAAAAACCAAACAAACCGAAAAAAAACCACCAAAACCCACCAAAAAAAAAAAAAAAAAAAAAAAAAAAAAAAAAAAAAAAATCCCGAATGACCAACACAATAAACCCCGAAAATATGTATTGATCTTGAAAGCGGGGTGGGGTTCATTGTGCGCGACGGGGCTGATCGAGCCGTCTGGCTCCGGGGTGATATGAGGCTGTGAGCTTAGCCCGGCTCCGGGGTCGATGGGGACGGTGAGGCACCCGGGCCGCGGGCGACGACAGGGAGATGGGAGGCCCACCCCGGGTCCGGGCCGGCCCTGGCTCACCAGGACAAGCCGGCTCCGGCGCTGCCGCGGCTCGCCGTGGCGCCCGGGAGGCAGGCGGCTGTGAAGGGACACCAGGTCTACCACGGCTCCGGCCGGGGACACCAGGTCTACCCCGGATTGATCGGGACACCAGGTCTACCACGGCTCCGGCCGGGACACCAGGTCTACCCCGGATTGATCGGGACACCAGGTCTCCCCCGGGGCCTTGGACACCAGGTCTACCCCGAGCCCCGGGACACCAGGTCTACCCCGGGCCCCGGGACACCAGGTCTACCCCGGGCCCTGGGACACCAGGTCTACCCCGGGGCCTTGGACACCAGGTCTACCCCGAGCCCTGGGACACCAGGTCTACCCCGGGGCCTTGGACACCAGGTCTACCCCGGGCGCTGGGACACCAGGTCTACCCCGAGCCCTGGGACACCAGGTCTACCCCGGGGCCTTGGACACCAGGTCTACCCCGGGGCCTTGGACACCAGGTCTACCCCGGGCGCTGGGACACCAGGTCTACCCCGGAGCCCGGGACACCAGGTCTACCCCGGATCCGGCGGGACACCAGGTCTACCCCGGAGCCCGGGACACCAGGTCTACCCCGGTTTGATCGGGACACCAGGTCTACCCCGGATCCGGCGGGACACCAGGTCTACCCCGGGGCCTTGGACACCAGGTCTACCCCGGGCTCTGGGACACCAGGTCTACCCCGGGGCCTGGGACACCAGGTCTACCCCGGAGCCCGGGACACCAGGTCTACCCCGGATCCGGCGGGACACCAGGTCTACCTCGGGGCCGGCGGGACACCAGGTCTACCCCGGGGCCGGCGGGACACCTGGTCTACCCCGGATCGATCGGGACACCAGGTCTACCCCGGATCCGGCGGGACACCAGGTCTACCCCGGGCCCGGCGGGACACCAGGTCTACCCCGGATAGATGGGGACACCAGGTCTACCCCGGATCCGGCGGGACACCAGGTCAACCCCGGAGCCCGGGACACCAGGTCTACCCCGGGCCCGGCGGGACACCAGGTCTACCCCGGATTGATCGGGACACCAGGTCTGCCCCGGATCCGGCGGGACACCAGGTCTACCCCGGGCCCGGCGGGACACCAGGTCTACCCCGGAGCCCGGGACACCAGGTCTACCCCGGATCCGGCGGGACATCAGGTCTACCCCGGAGCCCCTGACACCAGGTCTACCCCGGGCCCGGCGGGACACCAGGTCTACCCCGGATCCGGCGGGACACCAGGTCTACCCCGGAGCCCGGGACACCAGGTCTACCCCGGAGGCCGGGACACCAGGTCTACCCCGGAGCCCGGGACACCAGGTCTACCCCGGTTTGATCGGGACACCAGGTCTACCCCGGATCCGGCGGGACACCAGGTCTACCCCGGAGCCCGGGACACCAGGTCTACCCCGGATCCGGCGGGACACCAGGTCTACCCCGGAGCCCGGGACACCAGGTCTACCCCGGTTTGATCGGGACACCAGGTCTACCCCGGATCCGGCGGGACACCAGGTCTACCCCGGAGCCCGGGACACCAGGTCTACCCCGGATCCGGCGGGACACCAAGTCTACCCCGGAGCCCGGGACACCAGGTCTACCCCGGATCCGGCGGGACATCAGGTCTACCCCGGAGCCCGTGACACCAGGTCTACCCCGGATCCGGCGGGACACCAGGTCTACCCCGGATCCGGCGGGACACCAGGTCTACCCCGGAGCCCGGGACACCAGGTCTACCCCGGATCCGGCGGGACACCAGGTCTACCCCGGAGCCCGGGACACCAGGTCTACCCCGGATCCGGCGGGACACCAGGTCTACCCCGGAGCCCGGGGCCGGCGGAGGTCGGCCTTGCCCCCGGCTGGCGTGCGCCTTCCGGGGACACCAGGTCTACCTCGCCCCGGCGTGACTTAGTCAAATTTCGGAGGGTGCCGGGTAGACCTGTTGTCTCGGCCGGCTGCGGAAGTTCACCAAGGGGTCGCTGTTGCCGGCCGCCTCCGGCTGCCTCATCGTAAGAGGCGGCCTGCGGCGGCGCCTTCTCCCGGTCAAGCTCCATCGGTCCCCTAGGAGGCCGCGGCGGCTTCGGACGCGTCTGTCCGTATTATGGGAGCGAGGTGACGGGCCGCATCCCCGCAGGTTGGTTTCATCCCGTGCCTGCGCCTAAGGCGGAGTGGAGTGGCCAGGCTGGTGCAGCCGGCAGGGCAAAGCAAGTGCCGCCTAGCCGGGACGAGTCTTCGTGGCTGTGTCCCGGCTCCCGTCTTTCCCGAAAAAAAGTTGGTACAGTGAAGAGGGGCCGAGAGAGAAGGGCAACCGGAGAAGGGGGCGAGAGCTCTCCCCGCCAGGCCGAGAGAGAGGGGCAGCCGGAGAAGGGGGCGAGAGCTCTCCCCGCCAGGCCGAGAGAGAGGGGCAGCCGGAGAAGGGGGCGAGAGCTCTCCCCGCCAGGCCGAGAGAGAGGGGCAGCCGGAGAAGGGGGCGAGAGCTCTCCCCGCCAGGCCGAGAGAGAGGGGCAGCCGGAGAAGGGGGCGAGAGCTCTCCCCGCCAGGCCGAGAGAGAAGGGCAGCCGGAGAAGGGGGCGAGAGCTCTCCCCGCCAGGCCGAGAGAGAGGGGCAGCCGGAGAAGGGGGCGAGAGCTCTCCCCGCCAGGCCGAGAGAGAGGGGCAGCCGGAGAAGGGGGCGAGAGCTCTCCCCGCCAGGCCGAGAGAGAGGGGCAGCCGGAGAAGGGGGCGAGAGCTCTCCCCGCCAGGCCGAGAGAGAAGGGCAGCCGGAGAAGGGGGCGAGAGCTCTCCCCGCCAGGCCGAGAGAGAGGGGCAGCCGGAGAAGGGGGCGAGAGCTCTCCCCGCCAGGCCGAGAGAGAGGGGCAGCCGGAGAAGGGGGCGAGAGCTCTCCGCGCCAGGCCGAGAGAGAAGGGCAGCCGGAGAAGGGGGCGAGAGCTCTCCCCGCCAGGCCGAGAGAGAAGGGCAGCCGGAGAAGGGGGCGAGAGCTCTCCCCGCCAGGCCGAGAGAGAAGGGCAGCGAAAGACGATCCGAGAGAGCCGCTCGGGCGGCCGAGGCGAGGCGGAGAGAGAGAAGCTGCGAGCGTGTCCCGTTCCGGCCCGGCTTCTGCCGGCCGATTCGCAAGGGGGGGCGTCCCCCCTGGGCAGCGGTGGCGGGCGAGGCGGCGGCGCCTCGTCCCTTTCGTGCCTGGCCTTAAGCCGGGGCCCACTCGGCGGGCACTGTTTTGGGCTGTCGGTCCGCCTCGGCGGCGGTCGGCCCGCCCGGTAAAGCTGTGGAGCCCGGGGTCGGGGTGCCCCCGTCCCCGGCCCGCGTTGTTGAAGCCGTCCCCCTTCCTCGGCCCTAAGCCGGGGACCCGCGTTGGCGGGCAGAGTTTTTTGGAGTTGGCGGACCCGGCACCCGACGGAGAGAGCCCCCCGGACTTGTCGCGGGCGAGGCGGCGGCGCCTCGCCCACCTCGGTCGTGGCCGCATCGACCGAGCCGCTTATGCCGGGCGGGCTGGGTTGCCACGCGGGCCCGCGGTTTTTTTTTTTTTTTTTCCCCCCCCCCCCCCGCGGTTTAGGCGTGCCGGCGTGCGGGCAGAGTGGGGGCACCCGCCCGGCCGGCCTCCGCGGATCTTTTTGATTTTTCTCCGGCGGCCCTAAGCCGCGGCACCGAGAAGCGTTGCGACGAAGGCGCGCGAGGGCGGCGAGAGAGAAGGGAGCGAGCGGGATGCCGGCGGGTCCGTGGGGGAGTGAGTCTCGTAACTCGCCCCCCGGGTCCCCGGTGTCCCGGGCCCGCGGCCCCCGTGGCTAGCACGGATCGTTGCGAACGCGTCTCCATGTGCCTTTTTTGTCGTGCCGCTCCCCCGGCTATATTTTTCCCGGAAAGGGAGAGCCGGCCGCCGGTGGCGCGGTCCGGTGGCACTTTATCTCGCACGCTCGGCCGGGTTCCCCGGGCCGGAAGGGGAAGCCGAGTCCCCCCGGCCTGGCGGGCCAGCCCAGTCCCAGTCCTGCCGTTGCCTAGCCGAAAGGGAAGTCGTTGGCGCCCGCGGGAAAACGGGCGGGCGGGTGGCGGCACCCCCCGCGCTCCTCCTCTGCCGCGAGCGCTCCGCAGGCGGGGCTGGGCGGCCGTCGCCGTTGTCCCAGGACCGTGGCCGTGGGGCCCTTGTCGCTGTTGGCGCGGCTCCTTCCTCGGCCGCGCCCGATCGATGAGGCTTTTCGGGTGGCGTCGGAGAGGGCCCTCGGCCGGCCGGCTCTCCTTCCGGGGCTTCTCTGTCGCGGGGAAGTCACGGCGGGGGTGTCCGGTGCTCGGGCAGGGCGGTCTCCTCTCCAGTTCGCTTCCCGTCGCAGGCGAGGTGTCGCCCCTCCCGCTGCCGCGGAGGGCGTCTTTACCGACCCCAGCTGTGTGACGGCCGCGTGGCCCCGCTAGCCTTCAGGTGTCCTTAAAAAACCACGCGAGGTGCCGGTGCCGGCCCCGGTCCGGGGAGCGCCCGTGGGTGCCGGCCGCGAGCAGCGCCGGGCGGCGGTGCGGTTGGAGCTGAGCCGCGGGGATGATGGAGAGAGAGAGAGAGACAGAGAGAGAGAGAGAGAGAGAGGCTGAAAATGACCCCGAACCGATGGGGCGCGGACGGGGGACCAGAGCCCGATCCGCGCGCTCCTTTGCCGTTCCGCCGCCTGCTGCAGAGCGAGCCGCCCCGGCTGAAAAGGGGGCCTCGGTGTCCGGGCCGCGCCCGCCTCGTCGGGTCGCTGTCTCCTCTAGCACGTCCGGTGCTTTCCGCGCGGCCCGGTGGGGGGACGCGCCGGACGGGGTTTCGCTCCCTGCGAGCGTGCCCCGCTCGGCCCAACCTCGCCGGCGGCCGGTCGCTCGCCGGCGACCGGTCGGCGGGCGGGGTGGTTCGGCTTTGTGGGGGGCGGGTCAGCCCCGGCCGAGCCCCGTTCCGTGCGCCGCGCGCCGTGACTTCCAGCGCGAGGCCGAGTCTCGAAGCGGGGCGCGGGCCCCGGGGAAAAGGCGCGAGCGAGCGAGCGAGGAAAGCCCAGAGAGAGAGGGGGGGAAACGAAAAAGCCCCGAATTTCTCGCGCGAACGAGAGCCGAAAGGGAGAAGACGGAGCCTCGCGCTGCTCGCATCCGAGTGGCGAAAGAGAAGCTGCGCAGCGGTCCCGGCTCCTTGCCCGCGGCGT
>NC_080644.1:22251031-22258531 GCF_027579445.1 Ammospiza nelsoni
CAGGGATCGGGGTAGACCTGGTGTCCCAGGGCTCGGGGTAGACCTGGTTTCCCGGCCGGACTTAGGCTCCGGCAGCCCCGGGCCCAGGGTAGAGCTGGTGTCCAAGGCCAAGGCCAAGGGGTAGACCTGGTGTACCCGGCCGGACTTGGGCTACGGCGGCCCAGGGATCGGGGTAGACCTGGTGTCCCGGCCGGACTTAGGCTCCGGCAGCCGGGGGTCCGGGGTAGACCTGGTGTCCCGGCGCCCGGGGTAGACCTGGTGTCCCAGGGCTCGGGGTAGACCTGTTGTCCAAGGCCCCGGGGTAGACCTGGTGTCCCAGCGCCCGGGGTAGACCTGGTGTCCCAGGGCCCGGGGTAGACCTGGTGTCCCAGCGCCCGGGGTAGACCTGGTGTCCCAGGGCTCGGGGTAGACCTGGTGTCCCAGGGCTCGGGGTAGACCTGGTTTCCCGGCCGGACTTAGGCTCCGGCAGCCCCGGGCCCAGGGTAGAGCTGGTGTCCAAGGCCAAGGCCAAGGGGTAGACCTGGTGTACCCGGCCGGACTTGGGCTACGGCGGCCCAGGGATCGGGGTAGACCTGGTGTCCCGGCGCCCGGGGTAGACCTGGTGTCCCAGGGCTCGGGGTAGGCCTGGTGTCCCAGGGCTCGGGGTAGACCTGGTGTCCCAGCGCCCGGGGTAGACCTGGTGTCCCAGCGCCCGGGGTAGACCTGGTGTCCAAGGCCCCGGGGTAGACCTGGTGTCCCAGCGCCCGGGGTAGACCTGGTGTCCCAGCACCCGGGGTAGACCTGGTGTCCAAGGCCCCGGGGTAGACCTGGTGTCCCAGCGCCCGGGGTAGACCTGGTGTCCCGGGGCCCGGGGTAGACCTGGTGTCCCGGGGCAGACCTGGTGTCCAAGGCCCCGGGGTAGACCTGGTGTCCCAGCGCCCGGGGTAGACCTGGTGTCCCAGGGCCCGGGGTAGACCTGGTGTCCCAGCGCCCGGGGTAGACCTGGTGTCCCAGGGCTCGGGGTAGACCTGGTGTCCCAGGGCTCGGGGTAGACCTGGGGTCCCAGGGCTCGGGGTAGACCTGGTGTCCAAGGCCCCGGGGTAGACCTGGTGTCCCAGCGCCCGGGGTAGACCTGGTGTCCAATGCCCCGGGGTAGACCTGGTGTCCCAGCGCCCGGGGTAGACCTGGTGTCCCAGGGCTCGGGGTAGACCTGGTGTCCAAGGCCCCGGGGTAGACCTGGTGTCCCAGCGCCCGGGGTAGACCTGATGTCTCGGCTGGACTTAGGCTCCGGCAGCCCGGGGCCCGGGGTAGACCTGGTGTCCCGGCGCCCGGGGTAGACCTGGTGTCCAAGGCCCTGGGGTAGACCTGGTGTCCCAGCGCCCGGGGTAGACCTGGTGTCCCGGGGCCCGGGGTAGACCTGGTGCCCTAGGGCCCGGGCTAGACCTGGTGTCCAAGGCCCCGGGGTAGACCTGGTGTCCCAGGGCCCGGGGTAGACCTGGTGTCCCAGCGCCCGGGGTAGACCTGGTGTCCCAGCGCCCGGGGTAGACCTGATGTCTCGGCTGGACTTGGGCTCCGGCAGCCCGGGGCCCGGGGTAGACCTGGTGTCCCAGCGCCCGGGGTAGACCTGGTGTCCAAGGCCCTGGGGTAGACCTGGTGTCCCAGCGCCCGGGGTAGACCTGGTGTCCCGGGGCCCGGGGTAGACCTGGTGCCCTAGGGCCCGGGCTAGACCTGGTGTCCAACGCCCCGTCGTAGTCCTGTTGTCCCGGGCCGGCCTTAGGCCACGGCTGCCTTGCCCGTGGCTGGACCTGTGGTGCCTGGCCGGACTCCCTCTTCGGGTGCCTAGCAAGCCCGAAAAGTATGCAGACGGCGCCCGGGGGACTGATGGGAGAGGGCGGGTGGGGCGCCCCCAACCGCTGATGGGCGTGGGCGGCTCCGGCAGAGACGGCAAGGGCAGGGGTAAGGGCAGGGGCGGGCGCGGGGACGGGGACGGGGCCAGGGACAGGGAGTGAGGGCACGCGAGAGCGTGCACGCGGACGGGCAGCCAGGCGGCCGGGCGGGCGGGCGGGGGCAGGTGGCGGGGGGCGGCGAGGGGGCGGGGACGGTTGTCCGCGCGCGCGTGTGCGCGCGCGGCGGTGTGGTGGCCTGAAGGGATGACCTTGGGGAGTGAACGTGCGCACGGGGAGGGGGGGGGGGGGGGGGCGGTGGGTGTGGCGCTGTATCTGTGTCTGTGCGGACGAGGGCCAAGGGCCGGCGGCTTCGTGCCGGCCCCGGGCGCCTCGGCCCCGAGCCCCCACGGCCCCCTAGACTGACGTCGAGGGCGGAAGACCTCTGCGGACCGTGAAAGAACCCGGCCGAAAGTGGCCGCCTGTGTGCTGGCGGTGGTGCCGGCGGCAGCCGCCTCTACCGGTGGGCGGGGCGGGGCGGGGCGAGCCGCATCGGGGGCCAGGGGGGCCGGGCTGTGTAGGGTCTCAGGAGGGCGTGGGTGGGACAGGGCGGGGGCGGGGGCGGGGGGTTGGTGGGGGCGCTGTTTCGCCAGTTCAGCGTGTCAGCAGGCAGACCACGGGGCACGGGTTGCCCGTCGGCTCGGCTGGGAGTGCTCTGGATACGAAACGAGGAGAAATAAAATGTGCCAATTGTTATTGTCGGTTTGTTTTTCCGGATGAGTTTCTCGTTCCAAGCGAATAGAGGAGCCATTCTACCCAAATCCAAACCACAAGACCACCGACCCCCCCCCAAAAGATAACAGCCTCAAAACTCAGCATCCAACAGAGCCGAACCTAGAAACAACAAACAATAAAGAAAGAAAGAAAAAAAAAAAAAACCAAACAAACCGAAAAAAAACCACCAAAACCCACCAAAAAAAAAAAAAAAAAAAAAAAAAAAAAAAAAAAAAAAATCCCGAATGACCAACACAATAAACCCCGAAAATATGTATTGATCTTGAAAGCGGGGTGGGGTTCATTGTGCGCGACGGGGCTGATCGAGCCGTCTGGCTCCGGGGTGATATGAGGCTGTGAGCTTAGCCCGGCTCCGGGGTCGATGGGGACGGTGAGGCACCCGGGCCGCGGGCGACGACAGGGAGATGGGAGGCCCACCCCGGGTCCGGGCCGGCCCTGGCTCACCAGGACAAGCCGGCTCCGGCGCTGCCGCGGCTCGCCGTGGCGCCCGGGAGGCAGGCGGCTGTGAAGGGACACCAGGTCTACCACGGCTCCGGCCGGGGACACCAGGTCTACCCCGGATTGATCGGGACACCAGGTCTACCACGGCTCCGGCCGGGACACCAGGTCTACCCCGGATTGATCGGGACACCAGGTCTCCCCCGGGGCCTTGGACACCAGGTCTACCCCGAGCCCCGGGACACCAGGTCTACCCCGGGCCCCGGGACACCAGGTCTACCCCGGGCCCTGGGACACCAGGTCTACCCCGGGGCCTTGGACACCAGGTCTACCCCGAGCCCTGGGACACCAGGTCTACCCCGGGGCCTTGGACACCAGGTCTACCCCGGGCGCTGGGACACCAGGTCTACCCCGAGCCCTGGGACACCAGGTCTACCCCGGGGCCTTGGACACCAGGTCTACCCCGGGGCCTTGGACACCAGGTCTACCCCGGGCGCTGGGACACCAGGTCTACCCCGGAGCCCGGGACACCAGGTCTACCCCGGATCCGGCGGGACACCAGGTCTACCCCGGAGCCCGGGACACCAGGTCTACCCCGGTTTGATCGGGACACCAGGTCTACCCCGGATCCGGCGGGACACCAGGTCTACCCCGGGGCCTTGGACACCAGGTCTACCCCGGGCTCTGGGACACCAGGTCTACCCCGGGGCCTGGGACACCAGGTCTACCCCGGAGCCCGGGACACCAGGTCTACCCCGGATCCGGCGGGACACCAGGTCTACCTCGGGGCCGGCGGGACACCAGGTCTACCCCGGGGCCGGCGGGACACCTGGTCTACCCCGGATCGATCGGGACACCAGGTCTACCCCGGATCCGGCGGGACACCAGGTCTACCCCGGGCCCGGCGGGACACCAGGTCTACCCCGGATAGATGGGGACACCAGGTCTACCCCGGATCCGGCGGGACACCAGGTCAACCCCGGAGCCCGGGACACCAGGTCTACCCCGGGCCCGGCGGGACACCAGGTCTACCCCGGATTGATCGGGACACCAGGTCTGCCCCGGATCCGGCGGGACACCAGGTCTACCCCGGGCCCGGCGGGACACCAGGTCTACCCCGGAGCCCGGGACACCAGGTCTACCCCGGATCCGGCGGGACATCAGGTCTACCCCGGAGCCCCTGACACCAGGTCTACCCCGGGCCCGGCGGGACACCAGGTCTACCCCGGATCCGGCGGGACACCAGGTCTACCCCGGAGCCCGGGACACCAGGTCTACCCCGGAGGCCGGGACACCAGGTCTACCCCGGAGCCCGGGACACCAGGTCTACCCCGGTTTGATCGGGACACCAGGTCTACCCCGGATCCGGCGGGACACCAGGTCTACCCCGGAGCCCGGGACACCAGGTCTACCCCGGATCCGGCGGGACACCAGGTCTACCCCGGAGCCCGGGACACCAGGTCTACCCCGGTTTGATCGGGACACCAGGTCTACCCCGGATCCGGCGGGACACCAGGTCTACCCCGGAGCCCGGGACACCAGGTCTACCCCGGATCCGGCGGGACACCAAGTCTACCCCGGAGCCCGGGACACCAGGTCTACCCCGGATCCGGCGGGACATCAGGTCTACCCCGGAGCCCGTGACACCAGGTCTACCCCGGATCCGGCGGGACACCAGGTCTACCCCGGATCCGGCGGGACACCAGGTCTACCCCGGAGCCCGGGACACCAGGTCTACCCCGGATCCGGCGGGACACCAGGTCTACCCCGGAGCCCGGGACACCAGGTCTACCCCGGATCCGGCGGGACACCAGGTCTACCCCGGAGCCCGGGGCCGGCGGAGGTCGGCCTTGCCCCCGGCTGGCGTGCGCCTTCCGGGGACACCAGGTCTACCTCGCCCCGGCGTGACTTAGTCAAATTTCGGAGGGTGCCGGGTAGACCTGTTGTCTCGGCCGGCTGCGGAAGTTCACCAAGGGGTCGCTGTTGCCGGCCGCCTCCGGCTGCCTCATCGTAAGAGGCGGCCTGCGGCGGCGCCTTCTCCCGGTCAAGCTCCATCGGTCCCCTAGGAGGCCGCGGCGGCTTCGGACGCGTCTGTCCGTATTATGGGAGCGAGGTGACGGGCCGCATCCCCGCAGGTTGGTTTCATCCCGTGCCTGCGCCTAAGGCGGAGTGGAGTGGCCAGGCTGGTGCAGCCGGCAGGGCAAAGCAAGTGCCGCCTAGCCGGGACGAGTCTTCGTGGCTGTGTCCCGGCTCCCGTCTTTCCCGAAAAAAAGTTGGTACAGTGAAGAGGGGCCGAGAGAGAAGGGCAACCGGAGAAGGGGGCGAGAGCTCTCCCCGCCAGGCCGAGAGAGAGGGGCAGCCGGAGAAGGGGGCGAGAGCTCTCCCCGCCAGGCCGAGAGAGAGGGGCAGCCGGAGAAGGGGGCGAGAGCTCTCCCCGCCAGGCCGAGAGAGAGGGGCAGCCGGAGAAGGGGGCGAGAGCTCTCCCCGCCAGGCCGAGAGAGAGGGGCAGCCGGAGAAGGGGGCGAGAGCTCTCCCCGCCAGGCCGAGAGAGAAGGGCAGCCGGAGAAGGGGGCGAGAGCTCTCCCCGCCAGGCCGAGAGAGAGGGGCAGCCGGAGAAGGGGGCGAGAGCTCTCCCCGCCAGGCCGAGAGAGAGGGGCAGCCGGAGAAGGGGGCGAGAGCTCTCCCCGCCAGGCCGAGAGAGAGGGGCAGCCGGAGAAGGGGGCGAGAGCTCTCCCCGCCAGGCCGAGAGAGAAGGGCAGCCGGAGAAGGGGGCGAGAGCTCTCCCCGCCAGGCCGAGAGAGAGGGGCAGCCGGAGAAGGGGGCGAGAGCTCTCCCCGCCAGGCCGAGAGAGAGGGGCAGCCGGAGAAGGGGGCGAGAGCTCTCCGCGCCAGGCCGAGAGAGAAGGGCAGCCGGAGAAGGGGG
Source organism: Ammospiza nelsoni (assembly GCF_027579445.1). Taxonomy (NCBI): domain Eukaryota; kingdom Metazoa; phylum Chordata; class Aves; order Passeriformes; family Passerellidae; genus Ammospiza; species Ammospiza nelsoni. Next base: position 22,257,049 of record NC_080644.1, read on the forward strand.
CGAGAGCTCTCCCCGCCAGGCCGAGAGAGAAGGGCAGCCGGAGAAGGGGGCGAGAGCTCTCCCCGCCAGGCCGAGAGAGAAGGGCAGCGAAAGACGATCCGAGAGAGCCGCTCGGGCGGCCGAGGCGAGGCGGAGAGAGAGAAGCTGCGAGCGTGTCCCGTTCCGGCCCGGCTTCTGCCGGCCGATTCGCAAGGGGGGGCGTCCCCCCTGGGCAGCGGTGGCGGGCGAGGCGGCGGCGCCTCGTCCCTTTCGTGCCTGGCCTTAAGCCGGGGCCCACTCGGCGGGCACTGTTTTGGGCTGTCGGTCCGCCTCGGCGGCGGTCGGCCCGCCCGGTAAAGCTGTGGAGCCCGGGGTCGGGGTGCCCCCGTCCCCGGCCCGCGTTGTTGAAGCCGTCCCCCTTCCTCGGCCCTAAGCCGGGGACCCGCGTTGGCGGGCAGAGTTTTTTGGAGTTGGCGGACCTGGCACCCGACGGAGAGAGCCCCCCGGACTTGTCGCGGGCGAGGCGGCGGCGCCTCGCCCACCTCGGTCGTGGCCGCATCGACCGAGCCGCTTATGCCGGGCGGGCTGGGTTGCCACGCGGGCCCGCGGTTTTTTTTTTTTTTTTCCCCCCCCCCCCCCGCGGTTTAGGCGTGCCGGCGTGCGGGCAGAGTGGGGGCACCCGCCCGGCCGGCCTCCGCGGATCTTTTTGATTTTTCTCCGGCGGCCCTAAGCCGCGGCACCGAGAAGCGTTGCGACGAAGGCGCGCGAGGGCGGCGAGAGAGAAGGGAGCGAGCGGGATGCCGGCGGGTCCGTGGGGGAGTGAGTCTCGTAACTCGCCCCCCGGGTCCCCGGTGTCCCGGGCCCGCGGCCCCCGTGGCTAGCACGGATCGTTGCGAACGCGTCTCCATGTGCCTTTTTTGTCGTGCCGCTCCCCCGGCTATATTTTTCCCGGAAAGGGAGAGCCGGCCGCCGGTGGCGCGGTCCGGTGGCACTTTATCTCGCACGCTCGGCCGGGTTCCCCGGGCCGGAAGGGGAAGCCGAGTCCCCCCGGCCTGGCGGGCCAGCCCAGTCCCAGTCCTGCCGTTGCCTAGCCGAAAGGGAAGTCGTTGGCGCCCGCGGGAAAACGGGCGGGCGGGTGGCGGCACCCCCCGCGCTCCTCCTCTGCCGCGAGCGCTCCGCAGGCGGGGCTGGGCGGCCGTCGCCGTTGTCCCAGGACCGTGGCCGTGGGGCCCTTGTCGCTGTTGGCGCGGCTCCTTCCTCGGCCGCGCCCGATCGATGAGGCTTTTCGGGTGGCGTCGGAGAGGGCCCTCGGCCGGCCGGCTCTCCTTCCGGGGCTTCTCTGTCGCGGGGAAGTCACGGCGGGGGTGTCCGGTGCTCGGGCAGGGCGGTCTCCTCTCCAGTTCGCTTCCCGTCGCAGGCGAGGTGTCGCCCCTCCCGCTGCCGCGGAGGGCGTCTTTACCGACCCCAGCTGTGTGACGGCCGCGTGGCCCCGCTAGCCTTCAGG
>NC_080645.1:6790000-6887500 GCF_027579445.1 Ammospiza nelsoni
CCTGCAGCAGCACCTGGGGTGGGGAGGGTGCATGGCACACCACTGTGAGCATTCCAATTCTCCTCCTGGCCCCTGTCTCTCTAGGCCACCACGCTAGATAAAACTTCTTTAAGGCACCTGAGAGAGAGAGAAAGAAAGAACACCTCCAGAGAGCAGCCTGCTGATAGAACCTACTTCTAACAATATGGTGAGTGTCATTTTAAAATACCATGAGAAATATGATGTGGTGATCAAGGACTTCCTGCTTTAAGGGTTTCATGTATCAGGGTAACTAGACAAAAAATGTAGTTCCCAGGGTGAAAATTATATTAACAAAGAATTAGTAATAAAGCTGAATAAATGTAATGAGATGTGAAAGAGAGTGCATAGCACATTTTTTTTTTCTGTCTTTCATAATTAGGCCCTGAAAGAAATGGAAATTCAGACAAAACACCTTCCTCATTACCAATTTAAATATTACAAGTTAAAATGTGTTGTTATTGGACAGCTGATTGTTTTGTTTTTTTATTCAAGTTGTAAAGATGCTGCCTTTGGTTCAGGTTGCTGTTTTAGAGGAAAGAATTTTGCAGAATGGTTTTGGCTGATTTTCTTTTCAGCTGAGATAAAATTTCAAATTTTCTCTCTGCCAGATTCTCCTCTCTTTCTTGGCTGAAATGATAGTTACCCAAACTCTGCTGACAGTCTGTGCACTACAGGGGTGGCCCAGAATCATCCTTTGTTATTCTCACAAGCCATTTATCATATTTATTAAATCACATAGATTCCTACCATAAGTTGGAAAAACAGTATGTGCTTAATTTGGACCAATTAATTCCACAACAAATACACTCTCTCTTGGCCTCTTTTATAAACCAGAACATCAAACAGCTGTTCTCTCATCCCAGAAAAACTAGTATGTAACATTTTTAGTCAGCTTTTACTAGTGAGCATTGGATGAAACAAGATAGCAGACACTTACAGAGATCTGTTTTGACCAGTAAATCATGGTAATTTATTAATGACTCAAAGCATATAAAAGTAACTCTATTTCCTGAAGTTTTTATTTCTGAATTTTATAAATCTTCAGGCTAAGAGTCAGTAGTGTCCAGTTCCTTTCTGTGTTTTCAGTGTTATGTTACAGGGCATAAAACTCCTTTCTAATACCAAAATATTACATGTTTCTATTGGAAAAACAAAATATGCACAACAACTCTGTGCTCTGGAGGCAGTTTCAAAGCTCCAGTGTGGGTTCCATGACAAAAGCTACCCTTGCACTGCCTGCTGTGGCTGTCCACTCATCCCGTGTCTGCCATGGCATGAGCACCAATCCCAAGGATCTCTCTCATTTATCTCCTGGGGGGTTTTGTCAGAGGCTGAGGAAGCCAGGTGACACTGTGTGTTTGCAGGTTATCCTGAGAGAGATACTCACATAGTCCTGATGAGAATTTGGAGCTGAGGAAAGGTTGGAGGAGCACTGAGCATCTCATGATCTGGACACTGTGTGACGTGCCCTGTGAGGGTTCCAGGGCTCCACTCTGGGTTTGTTACAGAAGCTCTGTCTGTTTTGTCTCTCTCTGGTTCTCTGTGATTCCTGCCCTGTGATTAGAGGAGGTGACACCTGTCTGGGAGTGGCACCATCAGCATCTGATTGTTGGCAGCTGGTGCAGCTCTGAGCTGATGTGGCTCCGATTGTGCCTGATCACAGACTGATGCAGATGTGCCTCCAAAACACCTGGGTGGAGCAGTGGCTGTGCACTTGCTGTGCTTTAGGTACTGTCTTGTCATTTTGAAAAGATGAAGAAATGCTGTGCAAAGCCTTGAACTTAGAAAAGATAAAGGTTTAGCCAGCTACTGCAGAGCCTGTAGGAACAAGTGGGAGTAGCCTTTCCAATGTTTGCTTTGAATTGCTTTTGGGTTTGTCTTTTTTGTTTTTCCAATCTCCAAGAGCAAAGGCTATTTGAAAGTGGCTCTGGGGTGTGTGTGAATGGTTTACAAAGGTGGGACAGTCAGAAATATGGTTCACAACAGCTCACTCTTCATGCTGGCTGCGAGAGACAGGCCTGCAAAAATGGGATTGACAGGGATGCAGGGATGTGCAGGGATTGCTCAGGGCTGCCTCTCCCTGCAGGTGAGGAGGCAGCAAAGCAGGACATGGCACTCCCAGGCTGCTCCCTCCTGCCCATGCCCTGTCAGAATGTGACTGGATATATTGATCATGGTATAAAACACAAAAACTGCCTTTGTATTGGAGTTTGGTAATGGCTTGGTGCTCTAAAAGTTTGCCAGTAGAGTGCTCCAGCTTTTATTGCCAAACAATTGAGGTGTCTGAGGTGCTGCATAGTGTGATGGCTTGGGAAGGGCAACAAAACCTTGTATTTGAGGATTTCTTCCTCACTGGTAAACCAGGAGGAAACTGGAACAGGTTTAACTCAACTCTAGATGTCTTTGTATGGATTGTAGTATTTCTGCCTGCAAAATCTGGCATTTAGATTGCTTACCAAGATCTTTGTTGCAGTGAGTCTTTTACCATTTCGTCCAAAAGCCTTGTCTGCTTTTGCTCTCCCAATCCCTTGCTTCTACTGCCCTTCCCCTTTTCCTTTGGTGTCATTCACAATCACCATTTCTTCAGCAACCCCCAAAGCAGCTTGAGCCAAAGCTGACATACAGTAAATAAGGATCCTCACCATGACTCTTCTGCTTCTGAAAAATAAAATAATATAATCCAGGAAACACAATCCTTCCTCCAGTGCAATTTCTACAGACTTTTTCATGAAATAAATCTTTCAGTAGTCACCTGGCCTCTGTGCAGGGACATAGGCAGAGTGCCTGAGTTGGGAATCAAACCTGGATTTGTGGAAAGGCATGCAGGCCAAGTAAATGGCTTTGTAACTGCAATAAGTCAAACAATTATTATCTGATGACTAGAAATAAATTTGGGATTAATGCGAGGTGTTAATATTTTATGTTTCTTACTTTTTTGTCCTTTATTTCTAAGATATGTCAAAAACTGAAAGCTGCATATACGCTATAAACTGCATTTCTTCACTTCTGTGTCTGTGGTTGATTAACCTTAATATACATCTCTATTTTTTTTTCTGGATTAATTTTTGCTGATTCTTTAGAAGGAAATAAATAAGGGGAGTTTGCCTAACTAATCTTAGATCTATCCTCTTCAAAATAGGGTTATGTTATTTTTCATGGAATAAACTAAAAATACACAATGTATAAAAATTACGTAACTGAAAGGTTATAACTATTTGTGCAACTTCAGTTTGTTTTGATATATCAGTTTTGTGAGTTTTAAATTCATGTGTTTATTTTAAAATCATGTATTTGAGCACAGAGTATTTTCATAGTCAACTTTTAGACTCTCATCTTGTCAATTGCTAATGCTCTAATTTTTATTGATTTCTCCACTTATTTGAATTTTTTTACTGTGATAAAATGTTATCTGACATTAAATTAATTTAAAATCATAAATTTTTGAGGCAAAATTTTGTCTACAATCAAGAATACAGGTGTGTGTATTGAATAGTTTCATAGGTGTTGATAGTCTGCATTAACAGTATACAAAAGTGCTGTTAAATTTTTGTTTTTAAAGACTGGACACAGGAGGGGAAAATTTGATAGAGAGGGCACTGGCTTTCTCCCAGGTACTTTCCCTGAACATGAAAATCCATTATTTGATGTTTATTTTGTTAAGGTAATCTGACTTGTTGTCTAAGAAATGCTCCTTGGAAAGAGGCAGATCCTTTCAGCTCCTGGCTGTTGGTCTGGAGCAGGGAACAGCAGGTTAAAGGAAGGGAAGATGAGGACATCACCTGCTCTTGCTCTATTTCTCAAAATTTCTTGTGAAAATTATGCTATGTGAAAAGAAAGGGTTTGTAAGGATTTTCCTCTTGTGTGGTTAGGACAAGGTTTTGTTGGATGTCACTGGCAGAGGGATTGGGAATTTAAGATGATCTCAATGGCCACAGCAGGGGTGTGTTCTCCTCTTTCCTTGAAACTTGTGTGAGAGGGGGCAGCTCCAGCACAGCCACTGCATCAGCTGAGAGAATTTGTGGGGAAATCCAACAGCTACAGCTGTGCACCAACAGAGCAAATAAAGGATTTGGAGAGTCACCCAGCTCTAGAAAAATGGAGTGTTTACCATCACAGGAAATAGACTTTCATGGTTATTTTTCATGGCCAACATTGCTTCTTGAGAGTCATCATATTTTATGAAAACTTTTATTAGCATTTCCGAATGACCTTACCCCCGTTGTGTTTTTATCAGTCCCAAGAGCCATAACCTTTTTAAAATATTTTTTATCATTATAAACACAATAAAGTAAGCTGTCCTGCACATAGATTTGTAGATCTCATTAGAGATACTTTTAAAAAAGGTACTCCATCTCTTGGGAAGATAATGACAAGTAGTAATCTTGGCATGCAAAGTTTTCAGACAGGAACATTTTGTTGAAATAGATCGTTTTATCTTTCCAGAATTGTTTTGGAGTGGATGTACTTTTTAATTGCACTTTTGCACAGCATTATGACTTGAGTGGGGGAAAGACAAGGGCAACTGAAAACAAATGCTGTGGCAATATCAGATGGTATTCCAGGTGAAAAAATAGCCAAGTATTTGCTTAAGATTTTGAGCATTATCAAAGTCAAACAAGAAAAATGGCAGTTTTAAAACTCATTAAAGTTAACATTTGTCTGTATTGTAAATGAGGTATATTCCCTAGGGTAGTTAAGAGCTTTGGTGGCACAAGATGGGGATAATTTTTCAGATGTACTGTTTCCAGTGGGGCAGTGTCCTAAGGCTTTGCTTTAAATGGCCTTTTTATGCAGTAGGATAATGGGCAGTTTGTGCATTGCTAAATCAGCCCTGTTTTGTTAGGAATGTTACAGTCAGAGCGCTCACAATTTGTCAGAGGAAATGCAGAACATCTCTACAGGAGTCTGTTTAAGAGGACATCATTTCTCCATAAGCTCTTGCTTAGGTCAACATGCAGCACTGCTCCTCCACAATTCCCCTGTTGCTTCTGCCACACGGGAATGCTCTGATTTATTGGGATTGCACAAGTCGTGTCCTCCGCCTGACTGAAGCCACAATGTGGAAATTTTCTCCTCCCTCCCCCTTTGCAAAAGGAAATGCAGAAGGTTACTTTAAAGGCCTCCTGAAGTATTTCTGGGGGGACCTTTTCAATGCAAGGACATGCCTGTGTGCTGGACGGGATCTTTGTGGCACAGCTGCAGGTTATAAATACATCAGGGCTGCCATCCTTTTAGAAAGTGTGCTGGTGGACAGGGCTGACTGTATGGCTGTCATCAAACCACTGTAAAATGCTTGTGATGATGTGTAAAGGCAGAACAAGAGGATTATGAACCTAGTGAATGTGGTACAAAAACATCCAGTGGCTAATGGCGTTAGAGTTTTTTTTTACCAGAGCATACAAAACATCCAAACATCATAAGAAAAATATAGAAATCAAAGTGAGTTTCAGTGGTGGGTACTTCAAATGTATGTCCTGTCAACTTTTTAATTACATTTAAAATTGTGGAGACACTTGTCCGTTGGTACTGGCTTAATGAGCAGTGATTCCTTAGTCAAATTAGTTTAAAAACTCTGTGCAATCCAGTGTTGTGTTAATTTCCCGTTTGATAAAGGTGCTAATACTCTGTCATTCAGGCTGCTATTACTAAGAAATTTTTGGTTTGTTTTAGCATTGTGATATTTTAAACTCAATGCAGCCAAGGACATTTTTAATGAAAAGAAAAAAAAGTGATGAAAAGCCTTAGTAATTTTGTGTTTGATGCCAGTTGTAATATGAGAAGTGCAGAAAATATTTTGAAGGGGTCAAAGCTATTCATCTTTATTGTTTTCCTTTTTTTTTAATCCTGTAACATAGAATTTAACTGTCTGCAGGCATTTAAGGCCAGAATATTCTACCTTCTCTGCAAAGAGATAAAACACTTGAGTTTCTCTTAAAAGACAACTTGGGTGGCTGTGAATAACCTTCCCTGGAACTGAAGTAACTCCATTATTCAATTCACAGGGCCTCATTCCTTATGGTTTCTTTCCCCCACTTTTCAAACTGCTGCTTAGCACCCTTACTTCACCTCTGCCTTTCTCTTTGTTGATCTTCTGAAGATGCTCAGGGGTAGGAAGATATTTTTTAAAAAATATATGAGTATAAGTTTGTGTAGGCTTCATAGACTTGCATGAGCCGTAAGAAGACCTTTCCTTCTTTGTGGTTGATTCTTCAAGGTCTGGAATGATCAAATGAAGTAGGGGAGGTAGTCCTGGGGTTGGTAGGAAGGCAAAATAAAGGAGAATCACTCAATGTGACTTGTTCTGCTGTCTGCAAAGAAACATTTCTGCAAGTGACACCTCCATGAAAATCATGGAGGGCATCAGTGAGATGAGAAAAGGAACAAAAGAACAGGCAACCTGTGAGCAGTGTGCTGGAGCAGAGGGCAGGGCTGGAGAGGAGAATGCTGCACCATGGGCTGCTCCTGAGTGGGTATTTCCAGCCCAGGTCTGTGTGCCATGGTTAACAGCAGAAATTCTGGTGTGGCTGCACTTCACTTTCATATACAGGTAGCTAAATCAGTATGATTAGACTGTGCAAATTAAATTGATGTAACATCAATAAGCATTGCCTGGAGAAGAAAGAATTTGATTTTCAGAAATACTGGATACCTGCAAAGTTCAGCTGCCTAAGGATTGCTTTGAAAAGAATTAATCTTTGGTGTGGAGGCTTTGCTTAGCCAATGACAAAGAACTGATTTTTAAGGTAAAGAACAAGGAAAAAAGAGAGTTTATAAGAAATTATGAGGAGACTAAGTCTCAAAATAATACTTAGACAAGTTCTGTGAAATAGAATAAGACCACATAGCAGCTAACATCCAGAGTAAAATTAACCTTATTAAAGTAGTTGTAGTATTTTTGTGCAACTGTTACATGAGCATGCAGGAAATTTGTATTCTCTCAGTGAACTTGTCACTCTGAAGTCACTGCTTGCCATTCAGTTATTTTTAGTTTACTGCCTCATATGAAATGATTCCGATAGCCACTATTAATTTTCCAGAGTATTACAAAGAACACTATTTGCACTCTTTACTAAAAACCTTAAAGAAAAGTACAAGTACTTACTTTCCCCCAGAAATCAGCTCTCGTGGCTGCAGTTAAGGAACTAACATTTTTATATACCCCCAACTTCTGTAAAATCATAGTTGGATTTAAAAGTATCTAGGGTACTTTTTGCCTGTATGGAAATGTTTCCAATTCAGATTACTCTTAGGTCATCAAGGTAAAAGATACAGACTCACCTCGTTTAAAATTAATTAATGAATTGTTAACTCTGGAACCTAATTGTGGTATTAAATTGATAAAATCCTTTTTATGTCATATCATGTCATTTTTGCAGAATCAGCCAGGTACTTTAGTATCTGTTCTTTAATAATGCATCTCAGCCTCCAGGAGTTGTGAAAGACAAATGTCTTCCTTGTCTTCAGACATTCAGTGAGACCAAATCTTTTATTGAGAACTTTTTGGGAGCCCCCTTTTTACTTTGCCCGAGTAGATAACCCTTCTTTTCAGGACAGTATAAGCTGAAAATAATGCAGATTTCAGCAAACAATAGCAGAATATACCTCCTATTTTATGCTTATTTTGTCTTTTAGGTCATGTTTAATGAAGTTTGGCAATCTTTGAGATTTACTATCCCTTCATTACTGAATATATTTGTAGGCCTTAAAGAATCTTTTCTATACCCAAAAGACATTGAATACAAGCAAAGGAGCAGTAGAAGTGCCTTTAGTGAAAGGTGACATGAACTCTACCTGCTCTAAATGAAAGTTGAAATCGGGGCTGTTGAAAGAGTCTGGTCAGTGATATGAAGCAGCTTTAGGTGACTGAGCTCAGCTGTGGAGCCTCCACAAAATGTGCTCTATGTTCAGGCTTGGTGCATTGTACAAAGTGAGGAGAGGGACTCTAGAAGGCATAGATACATACACAGAGAAATGACAAGTGTTAATGCCCAAATAATTGAATTTCAGAGGAACAGCCCATCTGTACAACTCGGGAAACCCTAAATACACACAGAATATTTAAGTATTCTGCTTTAGTAAAAATAGTAACAAAAGAGATGAATGTGTAAAAAAAGTTTAACTCAGTTTAACAGCACTGTAAGTAAAGCTGAAAAAAGAAATGGGCAAGCAGAAGGTGTCAGATCACTTGTTATTTAAGTGTACATTCCTCCACGAGCGGCGTAAACATTTTTTAAAATTTTGTTTTCGGTTGCGTGCCGTATAAAGCATTCTCTTGAGCTCATGAGGCTCATTGGAATCAGGCGCTGATGCTGAGCCCGGGGAGAAGAGGCAGAGTCCTTCCCTGGCTGTGTTCCTGCCTGACCTTGTGCTCTGTGCGCTGCTGCTGCTCGGGCAGCTCTGGAGCTGCCAGTAGTGCCGGCGGCTTGGCTGAGCCGGAGGGCGCAGGGGGGGAGAAATCCAGCACGGAGCTGCTCTGCTGCCTTTTTGCTCCTGACACACCCCATATGCTGAGATGGTGGGTGGCAGGAGGAGAGCTGGCACGCTAGCAGCGCTGTGCTCCCCGTGCCAGGGGAGTAAGCTGTTGGCTGGTTAAATCTCATTTCTGATTCATCTCTACTTCCTGAGCAGCACTAAGAGGCGAGATCCTCGCAGAAAGCCCAGCTCTTGGAGTGTGTGATAGTGCAGGCTAGAGGAGACTCTGAAGCTTGTGCCTTTAAACTCTGCTTTGAATACTGATTTTAATTTATTTAGAATAACCCCCAAACTCTAGACTTTCTAGAACTGCTATGCAGTAGCAATTTTAATGGAAATAATAGAGCTGTTTGTCCTTATGTTTTTTAGATATTCACGTACACGGGAAAATTCACTACACCAGAAGATTCAAGTAGGCAAATCAAAGCAGAAACAAAAAAACCCCCCTTATTTTCTCTGTTAATAACATTGCTTGTTAAACAGAAGTTGGCATAGAATCCTGGTGTGAAATTGCCAAGAAAAGATTGTTAATTTGGCATAAGCTTTAAGTCGTTTCATTCAGTATCACATGAAAATGAGTGGAATTATACGTGTGTTTGTACTGTGCACTGCTAGTGAAAAGGAGGATTTGCAACACAAGGAAAATAGGTGTGCACCGTCAGGGGGAGTTCATGTTTGTTTGACAACCCCAGGACTTGGCAAACAAACGCAGCAAACTTGGAGGCAAGCAGCAGAGAAAACATCCTGCAATGTTTTGCTGGAAGAAGCAAAATAGAGCAGAATCAATCATCTTCTCAATGAGAGTTTGAGGTGACTTGGGCCCTGCTCTCAGCTCTGCAGAGCACTTGCTGCCTTTCTCTGCTGTGTGCAGAAGACTTTGCTCCCTGCAGGATTGGAACAGGGCTCCTCTCTTACAACCGAGCCCTCCATCTGCTGGGGCTGATTTGCCCTCTCTGGATTTACAGAGGCTGCTGCAAAGGGAGAGTCCTCCTTGCCTTGGGGCAATCATGTCTGTTCCTCATGCATCAAACCGTTCTTGTCAGCTTTAACAGTCAGCTCAGCAAAGCTGCAAAACTGGAGAAAGGAGGGGAAACACCCTTCAACAGCAGAGATATTAATTGAATTTTTGTCATATTGTAAGTATCTAGAGGTATTTGTCTTATTTCTTTTTTTCATCCAAATATCTAAATTTTCCTTTCTTTGTGTCTGTCTATGGATGAAACAGAACCCCACTGGTAATAGTGTAGAGTTTCTGCTCAGTTCAGCTTGAATGTACAAGGCTTGTTCTTTACACCAACCTTTTATGTGAGGAGTCAGTCCAGAGTAATACCAGAAAAAAACATGGACTAAAATCCTGATTCCATTGAAACCAGTTTGATTATTCAGTGTTGGTTTTGTTTAGACTAGGATTTTAGCTGAAGTTACCTGTAAGTAGAATCTTTTTTGTAATGGATTCCTGGTGTTGAAATATCTTTCTTCACCAGGAATCCACCACTCTTATTCCATACCTGGAATAAGACTACTGATAGTACAGTAGTTTGCAGCAGCAGCATTCAATGGATGGCAGAAATAAAAGCCATCCAAAATAAAATTTAAAAAAATAAAAGGTCTGCCTTACTCTTCTCCAGTACTGTTCCTGATGTGACAGGTCCTCTTCTGTCTGCAGAGAGTGAAGCAGTTCTGCAAAGGCACCTCTGGTTTTGGGGGAGGTCTCTTCCTCCGGCAGGTCCTTGCTGTTGGAAGCTTCCATTTTCCTGCATCATTGGCCCCATTGCCTTCTGTGTGGACTGGTGGAGGAGGTTTTGGCTGTGGGCTGGGCATCCACTGCAGTCTGAGCTTGAAATGAGCTGTTCAATTCCTCCTCAGCCTGTCTGATGTTGTGCAGCCTTCTCACCACCTGTGCAGGGCCCTTCCATGGACTTCTGCAAAGATCCAGGCTCATCCTGCATCCTCTCCCTTCAGCATCTCACTGGGACCATTGGCCACTGCCAGAGTGGATGGTGCTCTTAACTGGTGCTGCACTTGAATTATTCTTAGTTCACAATCAAACAAGTTAAATTTAAAAATAAAAATCCTCCCTTGGTAATGAAGTGGAGCAGCTGCAGAACAAAGTTTTGTTTTGTCACATGAGTGACAACTGGTGGTGGAAAAGCAGAGGGGAGAATTGGAAATGGTAGTCTCCTAAACACTCCAAAAGGATTTATTAAACAACATCAGTCAGAGCCAGAAAGGGGAGTTGTAAGAGCTGTGGTTTTGTATAAGAGGAAAATTCTGTTGGTATAAGAGTTGTTGCTTTTTTTTTTAAGTGTTTGAAACATGAGGAGACTGAAGTCTTGTTTTGGATAAAGAGAAATCAACAGCTTGTACCAAAAGTATTCTGAAGATACAAAGAAGTACTCAGTATTTTTGTTTCATATTTAAATTATTTTTGAGGAGGAAAGTACATCAAAGGCAGATGGTATATTTGAACCTAGTTTTGTGTTAGAAATGCATTTTGGTTCTTTCCTGCAGACTGGCATATGTAGCACCCAGGCTAGAAACAGAGAGTGAGATAATAGAATTGTTTAGGAGAGACTTGTGCTCGCCTTTTCTGTGTGTGGGTTGGGCTGAGATTCCCTATCTGCTTTATTTTGTTCATTACCTTGTTGAGTGCTGCACAGAGCGAGTGCAGTGAGTTATCAGGCACAGGACTGAAGGGGAAGATGAAGATAGCCTTCTTGTCCCACAAGAAGTGGGAGGTGAAGCAGCAGAGACAGGAAGACTGATTCGGGAAGATAACACAGTAGCTTACAACATGGGGGACAGGAGAGCTCCTTAGAGGTAAAAGAACTGACAAAATTTCACAGCAGGCACTAGTGGGAGATGAGAATCCAAGGGAAGCATCATGCCAGGAGAGAAACAAGGTTTCATTGATCACATTGTGCCAGGGTGTCTCCACGAAGGCGCTGTCGCGGAAGCCGTTAAGCGCGGTGAGCAGGAACGCGATATCTGACAACTTTTTGTTTTGTTTCAAGAGGTAGACATTAAAAATACATCTAAAGTATGGGACACAAAGAATCTAAATAATGTTATTAAATTTCTGGTGGATCTGAATCTCCAGGGATGTTTACATAGGCTTTTGAAGAAAGCTGAAAAACGTTAGATTTTGCATTTCCAGGCTTAATTCATCATTTTATTTTGTTCTGTTTAAAGAAATCTATACAGAATTATTAAGTTGCTCAAAATAAGCCCAAAATAGAGGACGGAGTTTTATAAACATTTTACATATTTGTGTTTAATTTGTTGAAAATAGGATAAAATCTGCTCTCATTTGGCATCCCAAATACAAATATTAGGAACCCAATCCTCTGATGCAGTATAATTTTTAACAGTACAATTTAACAGTCTTCCAAAAGATATTGTGCACACTTTTACAATAAGGAATTTTTTTTTTTTATAGAAAAATAATTCATGTTTGTCTTTGTACTTATGAATTGAACTGCTGTGTGCTGGCTTTTGTGCACATCTGCATTCACTGCAGAAGAAAAAGAAAAAGTTCCACCAAAAGTGTTTGATTTGGAAATATATTTATTTAGCTGACTGAAAAAAATTAGGTTAGGAGATCACAGTGCATGGAGGGTCTTTTACCTCTAAAATATAAACCTTCTATCTCCCAGTGCAGGAGTGTTAAGTGCAGAGCTTTTAAGTTGAGAAAATATGCAGTTCATGTGAAAGGTTTGATAGCACTATATACCCACCAAAAGCTTAAATGTGCCTGACTGGTTTTATGGAGGACAGTAAATTAGTCTTTCCCTTACCTCTGACAGGTGAGCAGCAGTTCTTGCATGACCAGTGGCTCTCACCACACGTCGCTACCATACAGGTGAGGCTTTCCCTTTCAAAATGATGACTTGAAAGAAAAACAAGATGTCTTTGCTGGTTATAAATTTAACTCTTCTATGATTAGTCTGGGCCAATTAGGACACCCCTGGGGTTCAGACTATGGCTCAAGTACAAGCTTGAAAGCCCGATTAGCTCAGGTCTCTTGATACTTGTTCTTGGTAGTAAATGCTGGCACATATAGTATTGATTTTCATTTAGATATCTTAATGTTTCCAGACAATCCTAGCAGATGTGGGCTGAACTCAGATCTACGAGAGTGCTGGGCTGCAATCTGCAAGCATTTTTCTTGCCATTTTGTTTCATTTTTCCTAAACTTAACTGATTTGGAATCAGGAGATATAAATGAAAAATGCAGAGTTTGCCTATCAATCATGGCATGTACAAACATTGCTACTGCCCTTTTCTAACATCCTATTACCACTGGGTAGTTGGCTAGTCAAACAGGAATAAAAATTACACTGCAAACATCATAAGTTAGGCTTGATTTGTTGAGCAAGAAGCCTGACAATTCTGTAAGAGTTATATACCTCAGCCTCGCTGAAAATCAGCCTTGTTATGGCTCTGGTACGTCTATAAAGATTGTTCATTTCATATAAAACAGCTACCTGCACTGAAAGGCCTGAAAGGAAGAATGATGCTGGTTATAAATATAGAGGAAAATCTATTTGTCTGCCCCTTGGTGCTGTTAGCGAGTCACACGGCGCAGCCCGGCCGCGGCTCCTCGGCAGCAGGGGGAGTTTGCCATGGCCACCTTTCCCTTTCATCTTCTGGCCTGGGCTGAAGCACATCATCTCTCTTTGTCATATGAGATAAAGCAATGAAGTGTGACCAGTGCCACTGCATTGCACTCTGCCCACCAGGAGCACGTTAATGATAATGAAAAACTATACTGCACTGCATTTAAACTAAATGTGAGCGTAAGGCTGTCTGTCGGCAGACTGGTAGAACAGTTAATGTCATAAAAGATAAATAGAAATTATTAGAATTGGCTTGGAAGGGATTTTTTATAGAGGAGGGTTGTATTCCTTTAAAGTAATACATTATCAGACTGTTAAATCTAATTTCAGACTACTGGGCAATTAAAATGATTAACATTATTTACTCATATAGTTCGATTCATTAAGGTTTTAAACACCCTTTACACACTATTTATGTTGAAAATAGAGAAATAATGTGTTAAAATGTCTTGGATCATTAATCATTCAAATTTGCTGTATAACTGCTTTCTCAAAACCTTAGCACCACACTGAATATTTACAAACCTCAGAGGCATTTTTAAAGGATGAGCAAAATCAAATTCCACCCACCTCTGATATGTCCAACAGGCCTTCGGTAGTTACCAAGCCTATTGTGTTTGCAAGAAAAATCAGGCAGAATAATCCTTAAATTATCTTAAAAGTTATTCTACCCAGGGGCATGTCCAAGCCTTGGCTGTGTTCACCTGGAGGCTTGCTCCCCTTTGATAAGTGAGGGGAACAGCATGGATGCTGTTACTGAAGCTAATAGGAGATCCGTGGATAAAATCTTGTGTACTGAAATGGAAATATACTCTGAGTCTGGCACTTAGTTTTCAAGTGTGTCAGATGGAATTTCGTATTATCTACTGACAAACCAGTTTATTAGATGGATATAAGAAGAGATCTTCAGGCTAGTAAATGCTGCCATTAGTCAGAGGTGAAACACCCACTTCCCTTCTGTGTTGGCATTTATAACAACCTCTGAAATACTGTGGGAAAAGTCATGAAAGTCAGTATACAGTATGTGACAAGACAATTACAAACTGCATATTGATGCTGGTCTTTTGAAAAGATTGTCTAGAGGCTTTTATTAGTGGTTTGAAACATTGGGGGTTTGTTTGTTTGCTTGTTTGTTCTTATTCCTGCATGAACCTAAAATACCTTTTAGAAATAAATGCTGTAAATCCTAGGGGGCAGGTGGCTATAATAGACTGGGGTGCCATGTTCTGGGAAGGCAGGCTGTTGTGTCTCTCTGTCCCTGGAAGCACTGGAGGCCCATGAGGTGGTTCACAGTGCACTGGGCAGGGATCTCAGTCCGTGCCTGCTGGAGGCTCTGGGCACACACAGGGCTGCAGAAGCTGCTGAGTCACTGAATGCCCTGTTCCCCAGAGGCCAGATCTGCTGAACAAGTGTGGTCATTACTCTTTTGTGGCACCATTAGTAAGAGTAAGAGGTACTTGTATTTAGCCTCTTTGAAATCACTCAGGGGCTCAGCTGATGTGTCAGAAATGTAGATGGTATTAAACACAAGGACACAGCTGTATTGTCCCAGCTGGCTGCGTGACTCCAGCACCAATGCTGGATTCACCCACTTTGAGAACATCCAGGAGTATTCAGACTCCTCCTAGATGGCATTTCAGGAGCCACATGCTCTGGGTAGACATTGCAGAAGTGGTTTCCTTTATTTTAGGTGATCTGGATTAGGCCCTGTTATCTTAACAGGTTTACTAGGGAGCTCTGCCTTCTGTTATTCACTTACCAGGGTGCCCAGATGCAGTTAGAGACAAGTGTAGCAATCCCAGGATCATTAGTGAAGCGAAGGTGTGCCCAAGTCAAGTGGCTCCTCTTCCAGTAAGACTTGGAGAGAAGAAAGTGAGCTGTTGAGGATCTGTCCTGAAAGAGACCCTTTTCCAGCTCTTGGATTAGCCACCTTCTCCCTTCATTCCATGACTGTGTAAGGCTGCCTGACACAGTGAGGGGCTCACAATGCAGCCTCAGGCCATAGTGTTTTCCAGGGCCATGTCCTGTGCCTGGTGCAGTCCTTGCTCCAGAAAAAAAAAGGCAACTGTCAGCCTGTATCAGTGAGGCTGTTTCTAATGCTATTCATCATTCATTTCAAGAGCAACATGAGCAAAGCCTTTCCCCTGAGAGACTGGCAGCTGTTACCCTCTCAGCAATACTCTAAGATTTTGCTGACTTCAGGGAACAGAAAGCCCAGAGTTACTCCTGACTTTCCTGTCAGAGTGTGGTGGTCTGAGCCAGCCCACCAAAATGGCATACAGAGGCACTGTACCATTGCAGAAGGCTGATGATTAGCAGCTACTGACTCACAAGGAATATTAAGGATATACTTCTTTCAAGCAATTAATTTGCTTAAATTTTTCCTACCCCAAATCCTTTTGGAGGGAGGCGAGGTGGAGAAATAGTCCCTTTAGCTTGGACTGAGATGTCTGCCTGTGTTCTTGGTGCTCTCTGCTCTGTCCTGCGTGTCTGTCTTACCCAGAAACCTGGGACTTTGGCATGTTTGTGATCTCTGGCATCACTGTGGTAGTCACAGCTTGTGCCTCCTCTTCCTAAACTTGTAAATTTGGGTGGCAGAAGGTGAGGAGAGGAAGGGGATCCAGGGAACTGAAAGGGGCTCCCCTTTTCACAGCAGCAAATTCCCCTGTTGCATTGGGTTTATACATGAGAATTTACCCATCCTTTTGATGTGTGACAGAGTTTTGGCCTTCAAGTTAACCTGGCTGTGGTTGGTCACACAGTATTATGATTGATGCTGGTGCCCCCAGTGCCTTTGCCCAAGCTGAGCTCTCCTGGGGCTTCCTGGACTTGTTTCCCCACAGGGCTGCAGATGAGTGCTGCCCAAATGATTGGCCAGGAGAGCACACTGAGCTGAAAATACAACCCCATAATACCACAAACCCTCACAGATATCAATGCAATACAGAATAAAAAATTTAGTCCGGGTCTCTGCCTTTTCTATTTTGCTAATAATTAGAATTATATAACACGGGAATGACTTTTATTGTTGGTATATCTGGGAAATTATTTTTCCTTTGAGTTTTTCAGACTTCTTATACCTCCCATTGATTTTGATTATTTACTGTTTGACAAGGAGAACACAGGCAGCCCATGCTGTGCGAAAGATCAGAGGTGCCTTCATTCCTCAAGGCTATTGCCTTCTTTAATTCTTCAGCATAGGATCAGTGAACTGATTGCATTTTCTTCTGTTTGACACTTTATATTTCACATTTCTTCATCAAACTATGATAACATGCTCTCTTTTAGAGCAGGCTGCTCTGAGAATATAACCTTTTTGTCTTGGCCATTATTATAACTCTGGTGACTGTTAATAGGGACTCTCAGCCACTATCCTGATTCACCATCTTTCAGTTAAACCTCATGGAGTGGAGTATCTTGTTAATCCACTTTTTGTGCTTTTCTTTTATTGGTGTTATATGTATTTCATATTTAATCATTGCATGATGTGGCTTGAGGGCAGTTGTTCTTTGATTTCCTTTTTATCTTTTTTTTCCCTCAACCAGGATAGTCTTACAGGCCTAAGGGGAGATTTTTAAACTGCAAACACCGTATGCCAAATCTGGTAGTAAAAAGCACAGTTCAAATATTTACAAATAGAAACAAATAAATGTGCACTCTATTTGAGCATGCAGTTATGTGTGCGCATTTTTGAAAAATAGCTCCTTGGACAGACATGTTTTACAATGGTGGGAAAGAAGCCAAAAGGACATGAGTGTTGCTACTTTCTGAGTGATCCACTTTCTATCACAAAATAATTAATGTGAGTATCTAAAGTAGGAAAAACACAAGTTAGTTCTGTCAAACCTGACTTCAGGTTATGGTTCCAAATATTTTGATCAAATAGGCTTCTCTCCCCTATGTATTGTAGGATATCCAATGTAGCATGTATTTCCAGTGACTGTGCTGTGAGTCCCTGTAAAAGAAAACTTGGGTGATCTTAGATCAAAGTCTACAGTAATTTCATAATTTCTTTAAGAAGAAATGCTTGTTTTCAGCTCTAGTTGGCATAAGTCTAAATGAATCAGTAAAATGGGATGATCTCAGCTCATATAAATAATAGCAGCCCTCTCCTGTTAGAAATTTCTTTTTTCTGAAAAAGCCAGTTGTCCCACATTAATGCATTTCTAATCAAAAACACTAAGCCACATATGGTATTTTTTAACACGTTTGGGAACCCTGCTTGAGACAGAGCTCTAAATGTACAGGAAACCAAACTTCATTGTTTTTCAGCACTCAAAAGAATGTGCAAAAAGTAGACCCTTATATTTCTGTCTTATCCTGCGTATTAGTTTTACAGTTCAGGGTCTCATTCTCTTTCCTATTCCTCTTTCTCTGCTTTTTTTTGGTGTGTGAAATGACCTTCATGTTACCACATAACGAGGTTCATCCTCTCTCCCCCTTTTAAACATAATGAACATGAGGAAAGCTCTCCGAGACATGAAAAAAGACCAGGAGGGGGCATCCCAGAATACCAGGGGATGGTGAGGAAAGAGGTCCACAGAATTTCAAACTAGAAAAATGTTAGAATTAAAGACACAGCTTGCCTGTAGAAATGCTGCTAGAAAAGAGCCCACACTTTTGTGAAAATATATCTAAGATACTTTGGGATTAAGATATGTTTGTTTTTCTTTTTATCCTTTAAATGGCATCTATTTCCTCTGAGTCATCATGAATTGCCAAAATTTCCTATTGTGGCATGCAAGGTGGACAATAAGCATAAGTTACTTAAGTCAATACTGTATGTCACTTAAATTTCTGATGCTATGGAAGCCCTTCAAGATATACATACATCCAGAAAAACCCTATATGTCAGGTTTGAATCTGAATTTTTACTGATTTAAAGCAGAACTTTTAGCACCAATTAAAAGAGTTACCATAGTGTTTTCTAAAATTTGCTGGTTTTCAGCACAGAATCCTGTTAGAATGCAGGTGTGGGGGTCAGCCCAAAGCAGGACCAGCTTTGGAAGATCCTGTCCTGCTCAGTTTTGCTTTCTTTCAAAGGAGGAGCCTCACTGGGTCCTTGGGTGAGTATTTGACCACCCTGTAGTTAAGTAAGCAAACAATTTAATGAAATTTTCCCATGTTACAGCCTTTGTTCCAGGGACATGGATACCTGTGTCCTGACTTTGCATGTAAAGGTAGAATGAAGAACACTGACTACCTTCACTGCCTCTTTGTCACTGAATCTCCTGTGCCCTCTCATTTTTAACCTCCCTTACATTGATCTTGTATTTAAGGGAACCTTTCTTTTCCTTCCTCATATCCCTCACCAGTTTTAGTTTGATTTCTGTGATCCATCTCTGCCTTTTGAGCAGCATCTCTGCTTGGTGACACATTCCCACTGTCACCTTGCGTGTGTGTGTCCTTTCCATATCAGCAGAAACTCCTTGCTCATGTCTTTGGACACACCACTCAAACTCCTGCATTTTGGAATGAGTTGCTTCCAGCTTTGAGGAGGTTTTGTGCCACAAAAGAATCCCGAGAAGGGGAAAAAAATAAATAGTTTCTCATTCTGACCCGGCAGTTGCAAGGTAAGCAAATATATTTCTGTGTGTATGCTAAGACAAAACCCCTGCCCTTAATGGCAAATTTGGCAACAGAAAGAGGAATGACAGGGAATGGGGAGTGGTAATGAAAGGGTTTAATTTCAGCATGCACAGTTCAGAGCTTGAGGAAAAGTGAGATAAAATTCTGTCTTGACAACCTGTAGTTCAACTATCTTTCCTGGCAGAAACAGGCCTTGTGCAGAGTGATGGTCTGGCTGACAAACAGGTCTGTGTCACTTCATTACGCTGAACATCATCTGCTTCAGAGTTTTTACATTCATTTTTAATAAGTAGAATGTAAAGAAAAATTAATTACTGGCCACTACATGGTGCTCTTTGATGGAACTATCAATTTGTGGGGAGGAGAGAGCTTGCCCTCTCCCTGGGTGTGCGTGAGTTTTAAACAGGCTCAAACACACAGGATGGAAAAAAAGATGGGAAAAGGATGGAAAAAGACCTTATCAGAGGCACTCTTAGGAAGAAGTAACTATCTGAAATTATTGTTCAGCACACCTGGAGTCTCTTTCAAGCCACATGAGGCCACTTCCCGCAGCGTCAGCACCAAATGGTTATTCCAGGAGGATAAGAGCAGCTAGAAATTTAGTTAGCAGAAGGAAAACCAGGCATGCCAATGTGCTTCCTCCAGTTAACTTAAATTGCCCCTGTGACCCTGCAGCGCTTTGCGCTGATGTTCTGCTGTAACATTACTTGAATGACATTTTGTCATTTGCTCAATGGTAACCTGCAAAAATGCCATCTTTGCTCCTTTACTTTGAGACAGGATGACACGCACCGCAGCCCCCGTTGTTGGGGGGTAATTTTATGCTCCTTTTCCTGACAGACAGGATTCCAATAGCACCATATGTCAAAAACTCCAACCCATTCCAGTCATGTACCCACACCGTCCAGCTGTCACGGCCATAATTATTGAAACTAAAGCCCAGAGAAGTTTCTAGTTTTGGAAATGCTCTACTCTCCTTAGATCTTTACTACTGATGTTATAGCTGATTAGGACCCTGCCAGCCTTCTGTTGGTCTCTTGAAAACTGCTGTAATTCCCATTCATCATGGAAGCTAACCAGCTGCTCCAGAGCCATCCCCTCAAATGTGCTCCTTGATGTTGTACTTTGCTGTTGTCCTGACCTTGATACTTTGGATGTTCAAACAAAGGCTCATTATTTTGCTGAGGCTGGTCCAAAAGGAGCCAGTTAACTTGGTTCTGCACAGAAAAATGGAAGCATTTGTTGTTGGTACCTGGTGTCTCTGTAAAGGCTGGTGCTGATCCACACTCTGTTCTTGGTCATCCTGCCACGGCCTCCTGGCCATTGCAGGGGGAGGGAGAGGCAGAGACCCCTGGAATGCTCTCCTGTCAGGCTGACACCAGGCTCTTGGCAGGAACATCTGTCTTGCCTCTCAGCAGAGACGAAAGGGACTCCTGTAATCAGGGCTTTGAGCCTTTGCAGCCACTTTCGTCACTTTTAACCAAATGTAATGCAGTTCAACATCTTTTGATTCTCTTTGAAACTTTGGTCTAAGTAGAGAGCTCAGCTATTGGCTTTTCCTATTAAAATCTTAAAGTTGAAAGCTTTATGATCTTGAGGTGTTTATAAGTTTTAGGCTTTTTTGACAGCCTTTGCATTCATATCTCTTGCAGTGCAGATTTGTGTAGTACATAAAGTAGCACCTTTTTAGATTGCATTTTCACACTATAGTCCCTTTTTTTTTTCTTTCCCCCTCTTGGAATCAGCTCCCCCCTTGTACCCAATGAAGTAACCAAACTCACAGTGTTAGTTATGCTTTTCTGGTTTGTTCATTCACTTAAAAGGCATTTTTTATTCTAAATATATGAAAGCTTTTATATTTAAATAAGAAACATGTAAATTATATGGCTTATATGTTGATAAAATAGCAATTTGTAATCTAGTGCCTAGACTCCAATATGCTGCTCTGAACCTGGATTTTCTAAACCCTTTTGAGATGCTAGGTAAGAAAATGTCAATATCTTTACAGAAGACATGTTTTATGGATGAAGAGAGATTTTTAAAATGTGAAAAGCAAGACTTAGTTGGAATTCCTCGACTGGAACAACTGACTAATTTGATGAAGAAAATGAGAAGAAATTTGCTAAACATATTCTTTAGCAACTGTCTTCTAATAATGAAGAAGCTATTCCAACAAAAACCATCACACACAAAAGGGAATTTGATATTGCTGCTGAGAAAGCTCAGGATGACTTTGACTATTGGAAGAAGATCAAGTGTGTTGTCATGCAGATCACTGGCTCCCTTTCACAGGCAGCAAGGATGGTGTAGATTTAAAAGAAACAGACCAGTTTTTTCAGAACACACATAAGAAATTATCCCAAGTGGAAAATAAACTGTGTCTAATTTATGGTTAATTCATAGCTTTTAGATTTATTTTAATGGCCAAATTAGGAAAGAATGACGAGACTTGATATGGTGGACCCTGAGATCCTTGTTTTTCCCCAAATCTCTGGGTGAAGGATCCCGATTTTTTTCTCATTAACCAGCTCTGTGTGGAAGCCTGAAGTCAACAACTTCTGGACAATTGATTGCACCTGAGCCTCCTTTTGGGAGCCTTTGTAGTCACCTTACACTGAGCTGAATAATAATTGAAATGTGACTGTTATATAGGAGACTGAAGGAGAATGAAAAGAGCCGAATCAGCTGAAGGGCTCAATAAAACAGGATAACCAAAGCACCAAAAGGAAGTAAGCAGAGGCAAAAAAATCAACTGGAGAAGCAAAGAATGTAAAAGCAGCACAGGGATGTGTAAAGAGAAACGTGTCACAAAGGTTGTGTCCCAAACAAGAGAGCTGGGTGGGACATTGAGCTGGCTGTGCCAGTGGGGACACACAAACCCCTCAAATGGCCTGGGACAGCCAGCAGGGAGCAAAGGATGGAGACAAGATGGGGAGCTACTCTGCATTTTGGGGTACAACACAAGATTGTTAGAAAATTTCTACTGAAACTCAAGGAGAAAATATGTGTTGGAATTCTGAGACATAGCAAAAAACCTCAGTAAAAAATGGCAAAGAAAAAGGTGAAAGCACAGGATCTGTCAAATACACAGTGAATGTTGAGTAGAACACAGCTTGTTCAGAACAAGACTTACAAAAAACATCCAGGACTGAATGAGTAGGAGAAAGTAAAAAGAATGCAGATCTCTTTCAGAAAAGATGAAATAAATACTTGCAGAATGTATGATGAGGGCACAAAGGATACTTTTATGTGGTATTTTTAATAAGAGGCAAATTGGTGCAGCTACAATATAGCTGAATCTACTAATATGTGCCTTGAAAATAGGTTTAGCAAGCCATCTCACAGAAATGGCACATTTTGGAAACTTAGGGCCACCAAAAGCCTTGATTAAAGTAATAGTAAACAGGTACAGTTAGAGAAGAAGCCAACAGAAGGAATTTCCATAATCACAGAAGTGGGATGCGGTTGCTGTTACTGCTGTTCTGTTTGCATTGGTTTAGAATTAAAAGATGAAGAGAAAGGGAGAAAGAATCATATTTTCTGAGAAAACAGTGAAAACACAGCTTCTCAGAGGATATTCATCTTATGGCTTCATTAGAGAAGCATCAGAGGTTCCTTGGAGAAACTCAGACCAATAAGCAGAAACTCAGACTGAGGTTCAGCGTGCAGAGATAAGGAATGAAGTCTGAGACAACTTAAAAGGGGCTGTGAAAAGAGAGTTTGAGGAATTTCAGATAACTGTTCTTTTGCTCTTGCCTCTTGTTTTGATAATAGTGCTATTTCTTTTCACCAAACTGAGTCTCTTGCTTCAGGAAAGCTATCTGCAACATAAACTTGTTAAAAAGGGAATGTGTGGGCAGTAGCACCCTGGAAAGCTCTGCATCAGCTCCAGCCTAATGGATCTCAGTCTTGAGCAATCTGGAGAGGCTGACAGGGAAGAGTGCTCTGATGGCTGAGGTTCTGCATCTAATTTATATCAATTTTGAATGCAGTTTTAAGTGTTTGAATGTTCTCAGTGATAGGGATATCAAGTCCTTCTCCCTCTTGCTAAATCTAACAAATAATTGGGCAATTTCCTACACCCCTTGATCCAGGTAAATGACAATCAAGTGCCCACTTTCCCCCTGCTATTTGTGACCTGGAAGACTGTGGGGATTTGATGTTTTGCTTTAAATGAAATTTGGAAACATTTGCAAAAAATCACTTTGCTTGGTTATATGCAACATTCTTATCCTTCCGCAGTGTTGTAGCTGAAGATCCCATAGAAGGTGCTTAATTCTCTGTTGTGCCATAGTACTGCCAAAACTAACATGGCCTTTAGTGTCTTGCAGAAGAAATGCTGCAAAAAAGTTAGTTAAAATAGGGAGTTCACTGGCCTAGTAAATACTATATTGAGTTGGATATGGAACCTGTACTTCATGCAAGAGAAAAAGGAAAGGGATTTTTATAATTTATTGTACCTATGCCAGCTAAGCCAAAGGAAGCATCCAGCTCTCCTAGGAAGAAATAAAATTATGCCAAGGTTTTTAAAAATTTATGGTTAATACTCAAAAAACCTCTGATATATGAAAATTTATAGTTTTTCCTTTTGGTTTGTTGAGTTGACATGTAAAGAAAACCTTGTTTTTATGAGATACTTGGGAAATTATTCAAAGACAGCAGTACTTTTATAAACATAATTTTAAAAGAACGTAGCAGTAATCACGTAAGTGCAGTGATGGATTGATACTTTTCTGCCTGGTTAGGAAGAGTTGCTACTTTAGACTAATTTTATCATTACCTTTAATTTGATATAATTCCAGATTTTTATTTTTAAAAATAATAGTATGTAATAGGAAAAAAAAAGTAAAGAAGAGCTGAGAAAATAATAGCTGCTCGGAGGATGTTATTTCTTGTCTTGGTTTTCTGTTTTTAACTGACAGTGTGGTACAGAATTCTGCTAGGCAGAAGCATGCCAAACTGATTTTTATAATCATCGCTATTATTACTGTTTATTACAATAATACACTTTAAATTTACAGTTTTGAGCCATCACTGGTATAGAAGACTATACGTGTAGCTATACATACCTAATTATTTGTAGAAGGTATTAGTATTGTAAACACAGCTTATCTTTGTATGAGAGTGGCATTAATAACAGAGTTTCATAAATGCCAACATCCAGTATGATAATTTCAAGACTCTCTGAAAATATGGTGTATTGTAGCTGAAGATGTTCACAAATGCATGTTGGGGCTGGGGAGGGGGAGGAGGGCTGTTTTGTGCTTAGAATGCTTTCTGATGCATAAATATTAGCATTAAATAATTTTGAATACCTTGTTTTCTAAAAAGATTAGTAGCTCTTCTCTGCGTGATAAATTGTGCAAGAGTTATTGTTCACACCAGTCTCTGTACTGTATTATCCTGTGTAGCTTTAAATAACCCAGCCCAAATTACACTCAGCAAGCTGTTGGGAAAGCTTGGAGGAATCTCAGAGCTGAAGGGCCAATTTGTGCCCTGACTTACATCCTGTGCAGAAGCACTCACTTCGTGCTGCCTCTAAAGGATATAAGGAAGGAAAGGATGTAATCTGTAGCTTTTGCTTTATTATTTTTATCTAACTTCATTCTATTTTTTTGTTTATGCGTGGTTTGATCCTCCTGCAGAGGAACCTTGTGCCTGTGTATTGCTGGTTTGTGGATAGCAGCATTTCACTCTCTCTTGCTTGGCATCTCAAATGTTACATGAACATCTTATTAAAACAAAAAACCAAAAAACAAACAAAAAAAAAAAAAAACCAAAAAAAAAGAGAGAGCTTGTTTACCAAAACTCTGGTTTATATTGGATCACATTTGGAATCTCAAACTTCACACTTGAAAATATTGCACAATAATGTATTGTTTCTTTAAATTGGTAAGTCTTAAATTGGTAAGTCTTAAATTGGTATGTGCTAGTTATTTTCTTTGTTTGTTTTTTGGTGCATCTGGATTGTCTCTTCTCAGTGACCTTTTTGCAGTCCATGTTTCTCTGATTTAGGAGCTATTCTGCATGTAAAGTTATAGGCACTGGGGAGACAGGCAGTGTAAATGTGGCTTCTCTAAATTTGGTTTGAATCACCAAAGATCCAACAAGCCATTGTAAAATGAAGAGTCATCATTTTGCTTGATATTTCTCCCTATCTTCTAATGGTCTAGGAATGACTTCTTATGCCAGGAAAAAGGGAAACTGGGGAAAGGCTTCTTTGGAAATATCCCCCATCTCACTTAAGAGTTTTTTAATCTGATTTTGCTCCCTGATGACTCCTACAGCAAGAAAGCCTCAAATTCTGGGTATTGTGAAGTGATTGGCAGCAAGTAAGACAAGCAGAGACATTCAGACATAGACCTAGTATTAATTCAAGCTGTGCAAATAATTAAACACACCAAGTGAAAGAGGTGAACTGAGCAGTTTCCGCTGAGTTTAAGGACAAGGTGAAGAATTCCACTTTTCTTAACGACCTTGGGAATAAAGAGTATTTTGTAAGGCCATCCATCTTCCAGTAATTAGAACTAAGCCTGTTTAACACGGAGGTGTGAGGCCTGGTGCTGCATTGCCTGTTGGGCTGTCCCACCCCATGCCTTGTGCATGTTCACTGGTCACTGAATCCCACTGAAATGGGAGGGACTGGTTTAGCTCCTGGTGCTTCATCATGTGGGAGTGGACTTTGTGGATGGCTCCTCCTGAGCTGCTCTTTCATTAGTTCTGCTGTCTGTCCCTCCAAATGCTTGAACTTCATCTCACTGCTGATTAATTCAATGAAAACTAGAATAATTTCAATGTAAAGGGAAAAACCCCAATGCGCTGTGTAGTTGGTGCCCAGCCCACAGATCCTCCTGTTGTTCTTTCCAGGTGAGGAGGATGCTCACCCTGCTCAGTTGCTAAGCTAGAGGGAAGCTGGTGGAGGACTGGAGAGCAGAAGAGATTCAAGAGTAGAAGTTGTTCTATAGTTCACTGCTAGCCACTGTTTGTTTTCACAACACTTTAATTTGGCAGTAATTGACTTGGAGGAGCAGGTTTGGAGTGACAAGAAACAGAAAATAAATGAATTTTTTTTGTGATTAATGGCTTCAGAAATAACTGGCTTAGCATAACTTGCTGGCCCTAACACTTCAGTCAGGGTTACTGTGTAAGCTGAGTTTGGCTTTTCTGCCATTTTACATTTTCTGGGCAGTCAGTCACAAGTTTGATTATCAGACATTTTGGCAAAATTAAAACAATTTGAAAAGTTCACTGAACCTGCAAAAACAGCCTGTAAAATTGCTGGTAGATATCATAGACTAATGAGAAAAATTAACGTGGGTCAAACATAGCTGTGGTTAACCTCTGCAACACACCTAAGATATGCAGTCTTTTACTAATTGATTGAAAGAAATTGTAATCTCCACTTGAAATCCAATTTAAGCTATAATGTACAAAATGTTTCCAAAAGGAGAACAGCCTTTATTTGTCACATCATAGAAAAGCAGCTGGAGAAAGCAAGAGCTTCCAGATCAGATCTTTTATCAGTGCTGTAATACCATTTCCATTGCACTGTGCAGAAAAGGAAAAATCTGTCTTCATATCATTTATCTCCATCAAACCCATGGAGTTTGTCTCCGAGGATTCCTCCTTGAGTGGCCTTTTGAAATTTTTGCATAACCTTGGCACATCTATCCAAACTGTTCTCTCATTACCTTCTTTACTTCAGACTAAGTTTTCTGCCTTCTCAAGAAGTTAGAGAAGCGGGTGTCAGTAAGAATTCCCACTGACACTTTCTTCAGGTGCCTAAAAGTTTAAGCCTTGTGCAGGAAAGTTGTCATGAAATGAAAGATGAAAATTTCAGTTTGCTCCAGTCACAACCCAGCATTAAAAAGTGCCTTGGTTTTCTGTTTCCCTATAGAAAGTTTTGGAAACTTACCCCTGTGCAAACATAATTTTTGAAAGTTCCTTTAAGGAAGCTATTAACTCTGCTGGCATATGGAGAATTTATAATTTCTGCAAGTGTTATATAGGAGAGACCCTCTCATGTAAGCATATGATGCATTTAACTCTTGTTATGAAATCTGCCTCTATATCTGGCAATGATTTCAAAATTTCCTCAGTTCTCTGTTTAAACTGTAACAGAACTTCCAAGCACAAACTGTCACTGAAGGGGAGCTAAAGTTATGGTATGTTATACTTAGGTAAAAAATATTAACAGAATATTTTAATTGTTTAGGTAGAGCAGACACAAAGTGATGATGTGCACATTTTCCAAAGTGGTGTTAGCATTTACTTTTGTATTCCACACTGATGATCAGCCTCTCTCTTTGTTCCCTATCTCCCAAACACTTTGTCTGATGTGATTCTGAAATGCATTTCATCTCATGCAGATAACATACCTTGATTCTGATGGCTAAAATTTTAAACTTTTGATTTGAGTTGGGTTTTTTTTTTTTTTTTTTTTTTTTTTTTTTTTTTTTTTTGCTGTTAAATGCCAAATGCATGAGAAACTGGGGCTCTACTCCACTTTTTTCTCCCCCTCTGCTCCCACAAGACCAGTCCATGCCATATGATGGTTTTCCCAAAGGTCTGTAATCCTCCCAGATGGCCGCTCCTCCATCACCAGCTACCCCACTTCTAAAATAGGTGGCTTTGAAGAGTTTTGCTCTTTTCCTTTTGGAGTATGAAAAGCAAATCCTTGATGTGGGCCTTGTGGATGGTGCCTGCACAGGTAGGAGTGTAACTGATGACTGGTGAAAATAAGGACATTTTTGTTGTAGTGCTACTACACGCGTATCTACATCACGTACTTCCAACTGTGGTTTCTTTTGTGAGGTAATAGCTGTGACTAGAATTTTTGTTGGAATTTAAGAATAATTTCCCCAAAGCCTGTGGATTGGTTCAGCCAAGGGGGTTTACCTGCTTCTCTTGGTGTTTGGTGGTCACTGCTCTGGCTCACAGAGAGCTTTGGCTGCTCAGGCCCTTCCCTCTAACACTGTTTAAGTTTTAGAATTCCTTTATGTTTAACACTCAGTATCTAAATACTCTTCCATGGGTCTATAGCAAGTTCTGCTAAGACCCAAGGATTAATAAGTGTCTTTTCCCTAAAAACCCAAGGCATCCTGGCAATTATGGCTTTATTGTTGAAGACTGTTTACTATGCTGCCCCCTAAAGAAGCTTCATTTTAATTTGTCCTAATTAAATGCTAAAAGCAGCTCAAATATTGGGTTTTCTGTCAGGAAGCACAGCCACATATATAGGCCTGCTACTGAAGCTGACAGGGACTTGAATTACTGCTGTAAAAGGTTTTACATGTTCTGTATGTTTATATCAATTTCCTTTCAAATTTGGAAAATTTCCTTTCCAACTTTGCCAGGTTTTAAAATGAAAAAGTGAATTTTTGTGGTCCTGTTGCAATGGAAAGGTTGACCTGAGTTTTTGTCACATGAATGACTTCAATTAAATGAAAAAATAAGTAAATAATGGAATTACAAGAGTCTATATTATTCTATAAAGCCCTTAGAAAACCAGCACCATAACATAAAAAATGCAGCAGATAAAGATATTTACATTTAGACTTATTTTGATTCTTTGCTACTTTCCTTTCTCCTCCTTAAAAAAATCCCAAACAAAAAGCACCACAAAACACTGCTTTAGGCAAAAGCTGTTTCCATCATATTATTTTTTTTCCAAGGTAAAGACTCAGTGCCTAGACTTTTAAACAAGTGCTTTATCCTTGGAAATTAAAATAAAATATTTTCATGTAATCAGTAAATTTTGTTATGAAACTTTACAGCAGCTATATTAAACGATAAGAATAACTACTATTTTGAAATTCTGAACATCTCATAATTAGACCAGCCTTTAAGAAATATTCAGAGTTAAGGCACATTAGAATGTATTCCACAACATGGAGACAGCCCTGACAAAGAAACATTATTCTTAGATTTACAATTAATTACCCTTATGTCTATACCTTGCATTCAATTTGCATATCTTAAAAGTGCTGTAAATTTCATAGCACTCCCTTGTTATTTAAGATCATTCTGCTTTAGTAAAAGTTTCCACAGTGATAACTTTCTCTTGATTATGTAGTTGTGAGGTCAATAAATTTGGCTTTACTTGGCTCGACAATGTTATAATTTTTCTTTTTTCGTGTTGTTTTTCATTATTTTGCTCCTTGTTCCCCCTGCCCTCTCATTTATAATCCCCTGAAGAACCAGTAGATAGAGAAGTCTGGCTCGAAGACGAAGTGAGTGGTCAGATCCTCAGATGTTATCTTTTCCCCAGAACGCTCTGGTACTGGGTGTCTGACATGTTCTATACATCTTTCTGGTGCCAACCTCATTAAACAAATGCACCTTGATGTATAGCTCTCAAGAAATGAAATTTCATGCCATGAATTTGCTCTATATCAGCTCATGTTCTCCCTCTCTCTCCCCCATCCTTTTCCACTCCAGGACTCATGTTATTTCTTCTTGACTTCAAGCATAATTTTACACGGTGACCCTCCATAATTTTGCACCCTGAGATTTGTCAGTGTTTTCTGATATTTAAAGAAATATCCATGTTTTCTGCCCACAACTTGGTGCTTCCTGCTTTCTAAACATGGGATCCTTGCCTCTGGCCGAGGTGTGGTTCATTCAGGAGGTGGGTCAGAATACTTTGGTCAGATACCCATTTTCTCTAAATATTAGACATGCTGCAGCATGTTTGTTGTAAATTCCATAGACTTCTATGAATAATTATATATAAATGTGCTCAACCTGTGTTTTATGCTCTAATTCATGGTTAACACAATATACTGGAAGCCAGAGGGATGTTGAACACTTTGCCAGAATAGTAAATATTACTCTCATCCTTTTTTCCCCCCCATTTTTGCCCCTTCAGCTTAAAAGAATTTTAAAAAGAAATATGTTTTTAAACTAAAATAAACCTTCTTTAATGAGACTATATATTATTTACAGAAAAATGCCACTAAACTCAATTAGTACTGGTCTCACCACTGGGTAGAATTGAAGTTGTTGAATTTTTTTAAATGTAGTTCATTGAAGTCATTACTGAATCTGGGGCAATATTCTATTTTTAATCAATTTTAAAAGTATAATGTATGAGAAAACAACAACGCACTATATGGATTTTTGTAGATTCACTGCTGCAAAAGATACACAGACAAATGCATAGAGTTTATGCCCATCTTTTTTTTTGCTGAGAAAAATTGTTTGAATGTTACTTTAAACAGGTAATTCCTTATTGCCACCCCCAGTATTGTTGGTGGGTAGCTTATTAGAGTTATTCAAAAAGTTATTATTGCAAAATTCTTTCACTTAATATTTTATTGTATATCACTATTATTTAAAATTACTTTGCTGGATAACAGCAGCCATCCAAAACATTGTCTGTTGCTCAGAAACAGAAATAATAAAATAATGGAAAGCAGAGCTATTGTGTTTAATGACTGGTTATACTTCATATATTAAACAAAACCTCAGAGTATAGTACTTTGAAATGCTTTCTTACTGAGTGATCCAATCATTGTGAACTTTAAATGTGAATATATGTTTTTAAAAGGGAAGAATCTGTCTTTTATCCCTTGGGACATGAAGCTGAAGTCACAGGAAAGAACAGATTGTGAGATTTAACCAGTATATTCATCTCTGCCTTTTAATATATAAATAATTTTGAAGAATTAAAGTAAGCACTTTTAACCTTATTTTAATAGGCCTGATACAAGCAAATGTTGAATATGGCACTATTCTATTAGATTATAATATAACATTACTATTAAAATGATTTTTAAAAACCTTCCCAAAATTCCAATAACAGTATTTCATGGAATATAACATGGTAGTGGAGATTAGCTAGCCCTGGAATACCTTGGCAAAAGTGTTCAAGTAGCAAGAGTTTTTCTAGTCTTATGTCCTATATACATCTGTTAAATTACTCAGAGATCTCATTAAATAAAGCTAATGTACTTGTAAAACAGTAGGGAGAGACAGTATATCATTGTAACTGTTAGAAAGAGCCATTCTGGCAAGGAGGGAGCCAGGAAGGCTTGGTGTATGCTGGTCAGTGGAGATGTTTCTAGGCCATAAATCTTGGCCCTTTCCTGCCTAGTTATTGTGTATTTCTTTAGGTGAGAGATTGATTGTAGCAATGGAAGATGAATTTGCCCATAGACCCTGTCTGTTTTTTTTTTTTTTTCTGTATACTCCTGATGCCTCGCCAAGGTGATAATGCTCTTTTCTTTTTCTTTTTTTTTTTTTTTTTTTTTTCTGCAATCATTTGTTTCAGATTAAAAGTGTGAAACTGCATGGGGAAACACAAGAAGGCTTGCCTCTGCAGACAGGCAAAGGTGAGGGCATGAAGATGTATAACTGTCCCAGGTGGGAGAAGAGTACAGTTCACCCCCTCAGGATTTGAATCAGGTTTGTCTGAAGGAGAATGAAATAGGTTAAAATTGAGAAAGAACCCTGGCTTTTCTTTATTGTGCAATTTGAGGATGGTATTTCAATTTTTTTTAAAGTGTGGCTGTGTTATGCAACTAAAATGTTTAGTGTTACTAAAATATTCCTTACCTATATATTTACTGCTGAGCAAAAAGCTCAAGAACTGCCCCCTGTGTGTGTCCTGCCCTGCTGTTTGTGCTGCAGACTGAGCAGGGGATGCTTTTCAGGAATATATATAGATGCTGAATTTATAAGGATCAATATAGTCACAAATGTTGTACAACATGTCAGGATATCATAAAAAGCAGGCAGTTCTATATAAAATACTATCTTAATCTCAGGGATTTTAAAGCCTCATTAAAATGTGGGTAAAGTCCATATATGGAATGGCAGCATTCAAAAGGTTGAAGTTGTATTTCTGTGGTGCAGAGGTTTTAACCATTAGATTTGAATGTCAGTCGTCTCATTTGATCAGGGTTGATATTAATGTGTAACAAGTTGAGATTATGGGATGCATCACATGCATCTTATGGCGTTTGTCATTTAAGGTTTGGGGAGCAGGATGCAAAAACTTGTTCCTTCATTTTTGAAATCTGAGGTTCTAAAATGGAGATGACAGTGTGAGCATCTCGTAGCAATCAAATTTCACATCACAGGTAAACTTTATAAGTCCTGTCAAGAAAAGACTTCACTGGTTAATTGGGTAGAATGATGGGGTGGTTGAGTGCCCTTTCCTGGTGCCAGAGGGGCAGTGAGAGAGCAGGATTGGGGTTGGAGTGGGAACCTGGTCAGAACAGACACCTTAAAAAACAAGAGGCAGTATCTGCAGCTGATAGCAACCTTTACGCTGCAAACTGCAAATATCCAGGCTCTTGCATGTCTGTGGAATTTAGCTGTTCTAGCTTTGTTCTAGTTTTTATTTTTTTCCTTCACTAAAAGGTTGTAGTTGTTCCCACCTGCAGTGCTGTTTGCCAGATTTGTGGTGCTCTGGTATCTTGCTGTACGCATCTGCCAGGCAAAGTTATCTGGTGGTGAGAAATCTGAGGATTCCAAGTGTTTTTTCACAGGGAAACTTTGAAAGTCAAGCAAATACTTTTATCTTGACCTTTCTGCAAGGCTGCCCCATATTCACTAGTTGTCAGCACATGTTTGTCTGCAGCCATTCGTCACTGCCATCCGTCACTCCTCTGCCATTCCCATCAGTCCCATTATCTGGGATCAGGAGAGAGCTGAGGATGTAGCCTGAAGGATCATTAAACCTCAGCTTCCAGGTACTGCAGGTAGTCCAGGTGGCCTGTTGTTATTTATAATAAAGAAACAACACAGCAGAATTGCCTGGCAGTGGCCCATGAGGCCCGGAGAAAGGACGGGCTGAGGGATGTCATCACTGAAGGACAGCTAAAAGTGGACTTTCTTCCTCCCTCACTGTAAGCAGAGAGGATTTATTGAACATCTGTTCAGTACATGGCTGGGAAGATTGATTAATTTAATTGCTCACACTTTGCTTAAGTAACATTTGAATACTTAATGTCAGGTTTGAAGGATATTACAACATTTACTTGCACACCTTTTTAAAGAGGCAGAGTTTCTCATTGCTTTTTGCGTCTTTCAAGGAAGTTGAAATGCATCCTGAAATTTACCTTGCCCAGAGGTCTGGGAAAACTGGAGCAAGTGGGAAAAGCTTCTTCCTTCATAAATGCAGGTAGATAATTTTTGTGTTTTAACCATTGTGGTAAATTATTAATGTAACGAGGTGGGATTGTCCTCCCTGAATTGTGGTAATTTTCTTTCTTGTATCAAGGATAAAGACAATTCAGCATATTTCTGTACCCTTTAAATAATATCATGGTCACATTGAAGGAGCAGATAAATTAAATTCAATATAATTTACTGCATGTTCTATTCAGAGATGGTATTTGGGAAAAAATTCCTGAGATCCTCTTGATGAATCCCACCTATGTAGCAAGGGGAAAACATTAAACAGTGAAACATTAGTGTTGTTTATTTCTATACATGCTGTATATATCTGATAATTTCTCAGCTGTAGAGCTCTGAAAATTTTATTTGATCAAAGTCTGATCAAAAGTGATAAAATCCAGCTAAAGGTATTAACAGGCACTTTAGAATATTTGGCCCAAAAAACTAAGCCTTGAGCAGGTATACCACAGTTCCCCATACTTACAGGAGCAGGGAATGTTGATATTACTGCCTGTATGTCCGTGGCAATGTCTGTGACTACCAGCAAATGCTTATTGTCTAAAGGTGAAACTTGTTTCACTGCAGTGTAGAGTGCCTTTACATTTGTCACCATCAGATGTTAAACTGAGAAAAAGCAGACTGATAGATAGGGTGCATGTGCAAAGACTGATTCTGTATGACTTTTTTCCATCCAAAAAGTGATTTTTTTTTCTCATCCTCTGTGCTCTAGTAAAGATGTTCTTTGATCTCTTAGTACAGCAGTTCATTTTAAGTCTGATATACAGTCAGATATTCTATTAGATACAAGATCTTTAACTATTTGTCTTACTTTGTGTGTAATTTGCTTTGGAACTCTTAGCCCAATAAATAGTAAATGATACTGACTTGCACAGCCTTTTATTTTTATTGTCTAAGATACCATATGTAATGTTCTCACAACAATGCTTAACTCTGAGAGGGTAGGGATTAAACACTGCTACATGACTAATTTACTGCCTTACGACGTAAAAAGCAAAGCCTGGAGAGAAAGGCCTCATATGAGGCTGCATAAAGCTGAGCAGCAGTATCGTGTAGTGGTACTTAATAATGGCCCTGGCATTTTGTTAGCATCTCTACAAGAAAAAAATTGTTCTTAGAGAAGGATAATCTACAGTCAAATCTGATTGAAGTCAAAAGAAACATTGGCTGATTTCTTTGAAAGATGCCCGTCTGTCCCTGAATTTGACTGTACACAATACATCCTGCACCAACGAGTCAGATTGTCAAGGCCAGAACCAGGTGCCTATGTTACTTGTATCCTTCTACATCAGTCATACTGTAGGGAGCAGACAATTAATTCTGGAGCAAAATTGAAAGTCAGAGGCAGAGTGTGAAAGAACAGAATGACAATAATAAAGTGCCCCTGCCTCACATTAATCTCCCTCACTTCAGGGCTGTCAGAGGCGGCCTGGCGGTGACTAATGCCAAGCTTTGCATACAGTGGTCACAGACATGAGCAGCATGCTCCCCTTACAGCGGCCGCGATTCGCTTTGTTGAGTTTCTGACTCCTGCGGAATCATTGGGAAAACATCGCCGCTGGTCAGGGGGAGCAGCGCGGAGTTCCTTCATCATACACCTATTGATCGATGGGCAGCATTCCCAGCCTTGGCTCCGAAGGAAGGGAGAGGGGAAAAAGAATAAAGGGAAAAAAAAAAAAAAAGGAGGAAGGAAAAGAAAAAAGGAATCCTGACAAATGCAGCGAGATTAAACTAACTTTGTGAAGGGATGAGCTCAGCAGATAAGGATTAATAAGTTTATCTTTGAGTGAGTGCGTACAACGTGCAGGTCCAGGCATCAGGACAAAATGATCTTACACCTCTATGGACACACTAATCCATTAACATTGCAAAAGACTTTGATGCACATTTGGGAATTGTGTTGCATTGATTTTATTGTCATCTTTTTGCACAAATAGTAAATAGGGTAACATTTAAGGAACAGTGTAATTATTCCCAAAAAGCAAGACATCAATGTAAAGTTTATTGTTGTAGAGCAGACATTTTGACAGGAATACTGTAATATCCCAGAGGTGTCACTAGGTTACTGAAAAGGTTAAAAATTGGTGCATTGTGTCGGAGAAGAAAGGCAGTAACAACAAACAGCATTCAAAAAATCACAGGCACTTCTGTAAGAAAGTGGAAATGTGTCATGTAACAGCACACAGCTTCTGTAAGTGGATTGCTGCACTGAGGAAGAAAGTGA
The DNA here is from genome assembly GCF_027579445.1 of Ammospiza nelsoni. Taxonomy (NCBI): domain Eukaryota; kingdom Metazoa; phylum Chordata; class Aves; order Passeriformes; family Passerellidae; genus Ammospiza; species Ammospiza nelsoni. The sequence goes on from NC_080645.1 coordinate 6,825,071, forward strand.
AGCACACCTAATGAAAATGCTTCCTCCACTGTCAGCATTTCAAGGCTCGCTCTCATTATTGAGGTTGCACAAACAACTTTCCTCTCAGGTTCCTCCTTTTATTGTATCCAAACCCCACACATGCTCTATTGTGGTGTTTGAAAGGGCTGTGCCTGAAAATTTCATTTCTCTTCTCTGGTAGTCATGGGAGAAAATTCCCACTCGAGACTTTATTTGCCAAACTCTGCTGTTTTTTCCTTACTAGCCATGTAACCTAAATCTGGAGTACAATGGTACTTTTTTACAGAGTGATATTTGACAAGGAGAAAAGTACTTTTTGTCTTCTGTTATAGTTGACCAGTGGAGCAGCATTCATTAGAATCTGAATGAGAAGAGAGAACAGGATATATGGCAATTTATGGTATGTAACCAAGAGCAACATGTTTTCGGTTTAAGTATATTGTTGTTAGGCATTCTAGAAGACTAAGAAAGAGGCACATAGGTCCCCTTGTATGCTGAATATAGCATGTCATTGGATCAGGATTAAAATGTATTTACAGTGACATTTTGAGTGTTGCACAGTGTCAACAACTGTAGGGTTTGATTTCTTTTTCTAAGCAAATTTATTTCCATTATTAGCTCCCAAATCCTAGTTCTGACTTTGAACATTTTCTTAGCATTTCCAGTAGTTTTTTCAAGCTACCCAGCTAGATGTGCAATTGTGTTTACTTCAAGAAGGAAATAGGAAGTGTAGAACATGTCTGTCACTGAGGCATCAGTATGGTTTGAATTTGGGAGCCCAAACACAACTCTTCAGTGCCAAGGGAGGATGTCTGCTATCTGGCAGCAGTGACTTTTACCCTGCTCTTGGATTAGCCCTTTTCATGTGCTGCACAACATATTTTACAAGCATTATACAAAAGCATAAGATGAAATATGCATATGGTATGTGCCAGACATTTCCAAGAGTATTGATATGAATACACTTAACAATATGTCAGTGCCTCACCTTTGGGCTGTAATTCTAAATTCTAGGGGGTTTAAAACCCTTTATCAGTAGGTTAGGTGCCTCCCAAAACATCACCCCTCAAGCAGTTTATGGCAGGGGTGGTGTTTTGGGAGGCTGGGGAAGGCGCCTTTCATTTGTGCAGCCCCTGGAGGTTGTCATTAAAAAACAAACTTTTGTTTTTACACACACAATGCCACTCCTTCCTTCCCTTGTGAGTTTGGACCTAACTTTTTCAATCTGTTCATGGATAGTTCTCTCCTCTGGTGCCACAGGTCACGACATCCCAGGACTGATTTAAACTAGAGACCTGCCACTAATGAGTGAGGTTATGGCATTCCCTGCTTTATATCCAGTGCCTTTGGAGTTTTTCAGATGAGGTGGGAATGTGTTTTCCAGAGCCCTCTGAGGTGTGCATGTAGCATGGTGGCTCTACTAGTTCTTGGAGGAATCACAGCTAGGAGCTGTCACTTGAAATGCACTGTTCTAAAGTTTTGAATAAATAATTGGTGTGTGAATCCTGCATCCTCAGCTGACCTAGATGTGGTGGATCTAATTATGTCATGGTTGTACAGTTTTAAATTACTTTTTTTTTTTTGCCAATACATTTATTCTATTTCTTTTTAATTAATCGGGACAGAAAATGGGATTTAGCCATGTTTTCCTTTGTTTTTATAGGATTGTAAGGTGTCTGATCTCTTCTAACATAGGAAAATATTGGTTTTTATTTTACAGAAACTATGAACAATTTATGTATAAATGGAAAAGCAGGTCTTCAGTTGTTCAAGAAACCCAGCACTGTTATACAGAAAACAATGAATGAATCCTTTTTTCCTGCATATTTGTAGAATATGTGAGCTCTGCTGACCTCAAATCACTCTCAGTTTAGGAAGCTGTGAAAAACTATTCCTAAACTTCCCACTGAAGCTGTACCAACTTGCAGAATGAAACAGAGCTCTCTTGGCTACTGATGGGGCATACTGCTGATTCCAGAAAATCTGGACAGAATTCAGGGCACACAGACTGGTTTGCCTTCAGCCAAGATGAAAAAGCCTGAATTCATTTCTCCAGATTGGAAGATTAAGAGGTGCTTAGCTGCCCAGATTGCATCCCCACTTCTATGCACAAAATTGGCCCTTGCTTTATTTATATAATTTTGAAACAGAGAGAAATTAGCGCAGTCTCTAAAATATTGTCCGTTAGGGATACAATTGTGGAGAAGTTCTATAAAATTTGTGAAATTAACACATTTGGAAATGAGTATGACATGTTAATAATCATAAAGCAAATTCAGGAAAAGCTGTGTTCCTTCAGTGAGTATTTTCACTTTGCCATTCAAGTCCAGCTCATATGGGCACTATTTTGGTACAATCCATAAAAAGCAGGAGCACTTCTCCATAGTGGGAAAGTCCATATTTGTGACATGGATTATGTTTATTTCTTAAAGTGGTGTCTTCTCACAATGGCCTGTTGTGTTTCTCTGGTGTTTTTTTTCCTGGTTTCAGGGAATTGTGAGCCCCTTCTTGCATTTCCAGCTTTTAAAGGAAAGGTAAAGCTTCCCCTTAGGTGTAATTTATATGTCATTATTGCTTGTGGTAAAAATAAGGGGGGTGTCCCATGCTCTTAATGGAAACAGGGAGTTCTCTTAACTCTGTTTCTATCACTTGTAGCAGTTTTCTCCTCCAGCCCTCCAGTGTGCTTTTGCAGGCAGCAGTGACCACCAGTACCCATCTGTGTTGGAGTTTGATTAGAGAGAAATGAAGAATACAGAAAAACAAACCCCTAAATTAGTAAAAAATTGATCAAATAAGGTGGCAGTTCCTAGGATAATTCAGGTGGAGAGGGACCTCAGTCAGTCTCCAGCTCAAGCTGCTCTGTCAGTGTTTATGGCTGTTCTTATTTCAGCACTCATAAGTTCTGAACCTGCTTCTAACTATATTCACTGAAGCTGTGGGGAGCTGGGTTCATCTTCATAGTTAACACTTAAATGTCTGTCCAATCTGCCTGTGAAGGTTGCATTCAATTCCCTGTAACCTTTTGAAGAGTTTTTGTTGGGTACAGATACAGCAAAGACAGACTTGTCTTCTCACTCAGCTCTGAAAGCTTCATTTTGTTTGACAACATTTGTACTGAGCTTGGCTCATTCTCTCACAAGGAGAAAGTATGCAAACTTTACATAGAAGTGGGCAGAAATTTTGGCTACACTTGTTTGCTATAGCAAACACCAACTCACAGAAAGGCAAACATTATTCTGATTTTGTTCAAACTTGAAGAAAACATGCCTGGTGCCCAGTATGGAATTTTGGATCAAAATGACAAAGGAAAATGCAGAAGCAACTGCAGTTTGAGACCCAGAGTATTTAAATGGATGCTGCCTATTTGGATTTCTCATCTTGTTTTATTGTTTACTCCCACCATCTCTCTCTCATCCCTATGAATCATGCTTTCTCCAGGTGTAATACTTTTGAAATGACAAATTCTTTGTGGCTTGGAAGACAAAAAAACCAAACAATCCTCATCATTTCCATCTGTACCACATCTAGATATGAAAGTTCAGCCCACGAAAGACGAAGTCCTTCTTCCAGAGAAGCAGCATGTGGCTGTGCTGGCTTGGTGACCCCGTGCCATCCCTGCAATACAGTGCAGGAGAGTGCTTAGAACATTTTGTGCCACTCTGGAGCGAATTGCACAGCCAGGCCCTGCTCTGACACATTTCCATCCATCCCCTGCAATGCATGTGGCAGCAGTATTCCATCTGTTTCTAATGAGGCATAGCGGGGGAGGAAATCTTATGCATAAACATCTCCCACATCACTTATGATTCCATTGAAGAACATCTCTGCAACGCTATTTGTTGTTTGTGACAAAGATTTTTAGCTATTTGTTTATTTTAATACCTGTGGGTGTCAAACAGAAGAGATTAGCCAGTTCCTAAACCTGGCAAATTCCTTGGCTGGAATTCTTCCTGTGTTTTGAGAGCCAATTCCAGCATAAATTCTTTCTGTAAAGGTCTTCCCTATATTCTCAAAAGTATAGATAATAATTTTGTATGTATCTATTCTATTTTTGGGATGAGGCAGTTGTAGCTAGATCTAACTCTAAACAAAGAACAAGCTGTTCTTTATTTAACTCCAGTTATAAACATGTTATAGCAAAATATAAATGGAGGGCGAAACAAAGGAACAAAAACTGCCACTTTGCAGAGGCATTATTTTAAAATGTACTTTTCTTTGTAGGGAAGAGCACTGCAATGTTTTTTTTAGAGGCAAATAGTTTACTGTGATGTGTATGAAATAGAATTTTGATAGACAGAATAAGCTGCAATCCAGTTCTAAACTATAGATTTTCAAGCAGATTGATGCAACAAATTGTTAGCAAATAGCAGTTTGCAATTTGATGCTAATTAGACATAAGGCAAATATGTGCCATGACAAATTAGCAGCAAACCATACTGAAAAGGATTAGCAAGAGCTGGCACAGAGACTGCTCGATTTTGCATACTTCCTTGTCTTAGTCTAGGAGGTCTGAGCCAGTTTTCCTTCTCTGTAAATAAGAAACCAGAGCAGAGATCACAGGCATGCTAGAATGCCTTTAATTGCATATTTGAAATGTTTTAACTCTCTCTTAATCCCATGGAGGCTTTTCTCCATATCACCAGCTTTATTATCCTGGGAGATGATCAAGTACTTTATCCATTTAATATTATAACTAAATACATTATGAGGTAAGTAACTCACAGGGTTATTTACTTTAGCAAGTCTATTGTACTTATAGATTTAAGAAAAAGCCCCATTCTTATTCAAAACACCTTTGCTTAACTTCCTGCAAATGTGTTTTTCAGCAGATTTAATTATTCATTTCATTAATAAATTAATTTTTGCTAGAGGATTATCACATTTCTTTGTTGATGTGCACAATGCCATTGTGGTAGTTAGTGTAGATCAAACTCATCACCATATCCAGAAGAGATAATGCAGTTGTGTTTTCCAACCAGAGAGAAGCAGGATGTGATTTTTCAGCCAGTTCTTCAGACCTGTGCCTGAATACCAACACAGCTGTAAGTATGACTTCAGAACTAAAGCAAAAACTGCTCTTGAATCTTTGAAGGGTGACATAATTTCACTAGGTTCAAGAATGCGAAAGAAAAAACACAGTAAAAATACCTGTTTTTTTCATTTAACCAGCTTGTTCGTTCTTTATGTGGCTGTTTTTTTGTTTAGTTTTTTTTTAAATTAGGAGTTTCTGAGGTAAACCATCACATTCCCCAAGCTTTCTACTCATATTTACTGGTGTGTACCTCAGTTTGGATATGTAAAATGACATGTTTATACTTCAAGGAATCATTGGGTAGATCAGAGGTTCTTCAATAGAGTTTCTCATTCAAATCTGACTTTCTAGGGCATACAAGACATTTAACTTACTAGGCTGATGGTTGTAGTCTAAAATTATATATATATATATATATATATATATATATATTACATTCCCAGCATTCCTATGTCTATATATGGATGAAAAAGATTGTTAGAAATACTTCAAAGGTGCTAAAACATTATGCAGTTAGATGTAAACACACATTTCAGTTACCAAAATAAATGAAGTGGGAAAATAAAAGGATATTATGCACAAAAGATTGTTCTTTCATAAGTCTTAGAGAGAATTCCTCAGACAATTTAAACCAGGCTCAGTAACAAGTTTTGCCACAGCACTGTCTTCCCACACAAACAGTATGATAACACACTATTAAGCATTTACAAAAAGGTGATGAAAGTAGTTGTGCTGTTTAAAAAGAAAAAAAGTGAAAACTCCAGGCTTTCCCTGCAATTTCTGAAGGCATCTATATATTCTCCACATGAAAGGCACTGCTCTGCAAAAGCTCCAGTGTGCACTGAGGCCTGGAAAAGATGTTTCTGGTATTGCCAGTGTTTGCCTGCTCCCTTTTGCCAGTGTTTTTGCCCACTTGCCACATCACATCAGAAATTTGGGCAGCAGTCTTTATGCTGGTGTAAAACCTTAGAAAAGGGAATTGTTTTCCCTCTGGGCACAAAGCTTTGTTTCCTTTTGTTGTCCCTGCACAGGCTCGTGGTGAATTCTTGGTAGGCAGTTATTTGCTTGTATTAAAAGAGTGTAGCAAGCAATCAGCAGGCAAATGTAGGCTGAAAATTGTAATAGTTAAAAGGGATGTTGTTAAGAATTTTAAGATTACATGCAATGTATAAATACTTGTAATTTCCAAAGAGCAATTCATTTCTAGCCAAGCCTTTCCACGTGGAATCTCTCCTGACAAAAGCATCACCAATTTTCTGCCCATTTTGTTTCTCCCAAACAGGCCCACTGCTCATTTCAATGGCAGCTTTCCTGGCAGTGCCTGAGCAGATTTTACATTTTCCTGTAGATGCAGTGTCAGCCCAGATCCTGCTCGTGGCTGCCGTGGCAAATCTTTGTGCAGGGGCACAGATGTTCTGCAGGGGATCTGGGATGTGCAGCATCCATGGACTTGGAGCGTGTTGGATGTTGGGAATCTCCTCTGGGGCAGCCTCAGCCACCTCCCATTTCCAGCCTTCTCACCAGCTGTGAGTATGTTGCTTTGGTTTCTTTGGGATTGGGCTTGGATTTTTCTGTTCTGGCTTCTCCCACATGGCTTTTGGGGAATACAAAGTGGTTCTGAACTTTTTCAGTGTAGATTTGTTTCTAAATAAGAAGAAAAATATAAAAATCATGGGGCAGGAAAATAATACTTGATGAAAACGAAACCTACGTAAATTTCTTAAACTGCTAGGAAACAACACAATCACACAAAAAGCCCCCATAATAAAGAAAGCAGGACTTTTGTGGGTTTGTGCAGGTTAGTTAATCTGGCTTGGGAAAAGATAGTAAGTGTTAAGTTAGAGCAAATTCATCCTGATAAAGCACACATATTTTTTGACAAATGTATTATCTCTTTAGATCATGGGATTAATAAGATACATTGTCCCCAGGAAAATATGTGCACTCATGGAGAACCTCATTGACATTGCTGCAGAGAGGTGAGTTCAAAAGGCCAGATATTAAAAAACAGCTTTTTGTGGCCATGAAGACAAATTTTTTACTTGAAACCATAGAAATTTGCAATTGCATCACTTATAGTGGGTGACTGTACACTTAGCTAATTTATGTGCACGTTTATTTGTATAAAGATGCATCTGCATGAAAAATGCTGATGTGCTACAAATTTGGCTTTCCAAGTCCTGTTGGTTTCTGTTGCCCCTGGGGATGAGAATCAGAGGATGGGTGTGGATGGAAGGGATCTCTGAAGATCATTGAGTCCATCCCCTGCCCAGGCAGGGTCACCTGGAGCAGGGGACACAGGACCATGTCCAGGTGGGTTTGGGATGCCTCCAGAGAGGGGAACTCCCCAAACCCCCTGAGCAGCTGTTCCAGTGCTCTGCCAGCCTCAAAGTGCTGATGTGTGCTTAACTGGGTTAAGAATAACTTTGACAGTTTTACTTTAAAGTAATTTGAGTTATTCTTATCAATATTATCAGTATTTACAATGGAGATGGTATGATAGAATCTGACACTTCTCCCAGACATTGAAATATTTAGGGTTGCCTGGGGATTCTGGAATGCTCATAATAATCATGAAACATTTATTGTCTTTATCTGCATATCTAAAATTCATCAATGAATAAAAACAGGAGAATCTTTAAAAAATATAAAACAAAATATTTTCCTGCCATAATTTGTAGTTGCTTTCTTTTATCTGTTTAAGATGCTTGGATTCACTTTGTTAGCAAATTTCTCTTGACAAGCACACCTATTTATTATTACTAAGCATCCTTTTTAGGAATGTCTGAAATGACACATGTATTGTTTTAAATAAGATCATAGAGTTAATTTTTAACCACACAAGCAATGTAGTAAGAATAGAGTGAACAAAGCATAATTAATAGTTTTATGCCATTCTTCAGGATCATTTTATTTGCTGCCAGCATATGCCAAATGAAAACATTTTTGCTTCAATTAAAAAATTTAAACAAGATTAAACCTGCTGTCGTTGAAACCATAGAACATATATGCTTCTAGGTATTGTGTGCATTCCTGAATATTTGCATGTCTTCAGGCAAGGGGATGTCACTGCACAGCAGAGCTGTGTGAGAACTTCACCACTCTGCCGAGGAGAAGGCAACAGCTGCTTCTGCATTTCCCCTCTTACAGTGACACAACTTCGCTCTGGTCCCAAATGCACATTTCATTCTCCTCTGGAAAAGGAAGTGAAAGAAATAGCACTGCATCTATATGTTGTGTTTTAGAGAAAAAAAAATGATACCACAGCCACAGTATATTAGGTGCATGAAGAAAAATTTTTTTACTTCTGTGTGTGTGTCTTTTTTTTTTCCTTGCTTAAGGTTTTATTATTATTATTATTAATTTGATTTGGTTTTTGTCTTTTAGAAAAAAACTGCATCATGTTTCACAATATCTGTATTATTGCTGCCTCACTAGACAGGATCTTGTCACTGCCAGGGACCCAGCTGTCTTGCTGAGTTACTGTCACAGCAAAGGGTATTTTAAACACCAAAGACCTGTTTCATCCTGAATTTGTGGCTGGTCAGAGTTTGAGTTTGGGTACCAGTGCCACCTCAGCAATTTGAAACCAAGAGCATGACCTAGAGGAAATAAAGTAGTACATTTTGTCAAACTCCTGTTGAGTAAAACACTTCAGTGCTTATTTAACTTTAAACATGCCTGAACCATATTAATTCCTTATTAATTGCTGATTTGTTAATTTTAGTGGATTTATTAAATTGAAGACTCAAGAAATGAAGAGCCCCCATAGGATGATAGGACTGAGGAAGATCCACGCTGAATATCTGAGCTAGATCCCCTAAGGGCTCCCAGCTCCCTGTTTACTTAGGCACACACCAACATGCAGATTTCCTGCCTAGTGCATGGGGAAAATCCCAGGTTATTTGCTACCAAGTTGGTACCTTTGATGTGATACTGTGCAGAACCATCCAAAAATAAAACAATTACTGCCCTGAATGAGGCCCACACTAATGGGGCTGTCTCAGTGGAAACCTTCACCTTGGAGCATCAAGAAATGGTGTTGCTATCAAAGTTTGCAATTGTTATTAAGGGTTTGGAACAGAGATTGTGTTCTGCCCATACATTGCTTAATTCTGAAACTGATGAGTGGATGGCAGCAGATAGTAGAGACTTCTGCAAATACATGATGCATGGTGTTTTCAAATTAGCTTAAATCCACTGTATGGGACTGAGCCATAGAGCAGCACTGTAAACTGCAGCTATGCACTTGTAGATATGCAGTGAGGACTGCATCTTCCACCCTTCTAGCTGTCAATTTAGCTTTTGTTCTATGCTCCATTCTGGAACAGAAAATCATCATCATTTTGTGAATTTAGGTTCACCAGAAATGGGGGGGAAAGATATCTGGATTTAAAACGCTAGCAACAATAATAACAGTTTAAAAATACTTATAAGAGGGCACATTTATTAAGAATGAAGAAATCGTCTTAAATAATATCTCTCAGGCTACTAGAAATATTTGTATTTGTTGAGGAATGGGCAGTTAGAGAAAAAAAAACAGTTTAATGAAATGCATGTGGACCCTTGGAAAGATAACAAAGAATGGAGAACTGGCCAGTGTTCAGCACAGGTACAAGTTAACAGGGCTCCCAGAGGCCCAGGATTAACAGTGGTGTAGTCATTACATTTATTTGATTTATTTGCATTGTAAAGACTCAAGTGAAGGTGTGTATGGAATGCAAAATAAAATGCAAAAAATATACATGACAACAATTTTTGCTTAGTCAAGTCCATAGCAGCCTCTGAGGAATTCTGGAGATGTAACTGATTTAGGCAATTAGGGAGCAGAAATCCAAATATACTCAGTTTTGGCAAATTTCTTGCAATGTAAATTTTATAGAATTATTTGCAGTATTCATAACCATTGATTGAATTCTAAATTAGCTACAACCACTTGGCAGAAAGAACTTCAGTGAAATTCAGGTCCTACTGAAGTCCCTGGGAGTTTTGCCTTTTCTTTCAGTGGGGATGGAATTTCCCCATGATCATCATTACTGCAGACAGCTCAATAGAAAAGGCTGCTCAGCTCACAGCGGTGGTCTGAGCAGCCAGAAAAATGCTTGGGTGAATAAAGAATGGCTTGGAAAATAATACTGCAAATATTATGATACCTATCAGTGGTATCCTCTTGCCTTGAATACACTGCTGGATTCATACCTTTCTGCTGGAAAATTTACATCAGAAGCAGAAAGAGTAAAGCAATAGTAATAAAAAAGTGTCCAGAAGCATAGAGAATTTTATGTGCAAAGAGTAAAAATAGGGGGGGATTATGTTAAGTGAATGAGAAGATAAGGAAAGTTTTGAGAAGATAAGGTTTTGTAGGAAAGGAATGATTTACACAAGGTAAATCTGATTTCTCTCTTGGCTTTGTCCCACGCTGCAAACAGAGAAGTGTGCCAGCAAATTGGAAATTGATAAGGAGGAGGTTTTGATGGTATGCATGATAGGACTTTGAGCTGAAGGAAGTCTTTGGAGTGAAAAGTGTGGCAGGATTAGAAAACAAAAGTGGACATCCATGTTTATAAGGCAGGTCTGGGAGATGCAGTGAAATAAATTAGGAAAGCACAAGCTAACATTTAACATTTGACAACACTTTCTGTCTCCCTTTGGGATAGTGATGATTTTGTTGGGTTTTTTTTTTTTTTTTTTTTTTTTTCCCCACAAATCCTGGAACCTGTTTGCTACAGGCACTGGGGTGGGATGCTGAATCAGGCCACACACTCCTGTGGTTTGTGTAACTTCTCCCTCCAGCACCTGGGGCTGTCATGGGGGTGCAGGTTATGCCAATTTTTGGGAGGATGGAGCCAGGCTGCTCAGAGTCCCCAGGTGTCACAGGCTGGTTCTGCCCCCTGCTCCCCAGAGCTGAGGAGCTCTGGGGAAGTCTTGTGCTGAAGGAGGATTCTCTTGTCCCCAGCAGAGCTCAGGGAATATTTAACCTTTGATGGAAAGTAGGAGTCACACTTACATATTTGTCTTTTGTCTTGAGACAATAAATAATGCCCCAAAGGAAAGACTACAGACTTTTCTTGTAGATAACTTCAGTCTCTAAATGTCCTATTTCAGCTTTTCAAGTAAAAATTATTCTGATTTGATGAATGCTTGTGCCACACAATGTAGTAGGAGTGGGTTCATAACATCCAGATGTTGCCAATGTGCAAGTTTGTTTTTATTTTTTTTCAGTGAGATTTTCTGGCTTTTTTTTATACTACAGTACAATTTTGTATAAAAACCAGCAGAAACAACTTAGAATAGCTAGAAATGTTCAGTGATTAGGGTGGTACACAGCTGAAGCATCACCAGTGGAGTTGCTTGCTCACTGATTTGTTGCCAGGTAGCCAGCCAATTAGCGGTGCTGGTTATTATTTACTTTTCATGCTATATATCACTAAAATTGTGCTCTTGATTTATCATTTATATTGTTGTATTGTCAGCATAATTTATTCAGATCATGCTGAGATACCTGGGAAATTAAGTAATAAAGAGAATGGCATAGAATGTGTCTGCATTCAGAGATATTTACTTTGCTTCTAATGAGAATGCATGTTCAGGTAAAACATAGATCATTTAGCTATTAAATTGTTTTTTAAATAAACCTGTTAAAAGTTTGTACCTTGGATTTTCCATAAATAAAAACGCTTGGTTTCAATTCTAATCTGTTTTTCACCATTAAATAAAAAATTTTTACAGATTTTGTTGAATAGCAGACTGACTAATTGTGCCAACTGAGTTGATTAATGATTTGCAGGAAGCTGTACAGGTTGAGGTATTTTTGAGGTATCCAGTGTTCTTTATGTATTTGATATTACTTCAATTTTTTTGGCAAATATAAACATAGATTTTTATTGAAAATCCTTCCTAATTTCTTGCATTATTTAAAAAAAAGGAATATTGAAAGCCAGTATTTTACAAGAAATTAATATGTTGAATACATTCAGCTGACTAGAAAAGGTCATTTTAGGATGCGTTGACTTTTGAATGTTTTTTGTGCGCCTTTTCCTTAGCTGGGACTAGAACCTGTCTTTGTATAGTTTCATCTTATCTCTTCCTTTTAGTCATCCTATCTACTTTTAAAATGTTTTGAGTGTGTGGATGGATGCAGTGGTTGGCTCTAGTCAGGAGTGTTTCTCTCCTGAGTGTTCCACACAGGAAGAAGGGCCTGGTGCTTTCACAATGCACTTTTGCATTATGACAATGGTGCTTCTTTCTAAGCTCGTGAAAATTAACATCCAAATGAGGAAATAATTTAAAACAAAGTGGAAGAGAATGTTATTTTCCTCAAGCTATTAAAACCCCCTTATCTTTTTCAGTTGCCTTTGCCTTTGGTTTCTGTTTTCAGTCATAGCTCCAACACACTGGCAGAACCATGCAAAACCCACTTATTTCTAGTCAGTCTTGATAGGGATCTTTAGAACAGCTCCACTGACTCCAGAACTTGAATTTTCTGCCAGTCTTATGTCATAATATTCAGTTTTCACCACACTGCTCCTTTGCAGTGACTCTCTTGGGTATGGTCAGACCTGAGAACAAAAAAGCCCAAGGAGCAAACGTAACTAATCCCTGAGCAACCATCTAATTTTCTGTTTACTAACTTTTAATTGACTGTCTTTGCAAATATGTGGTATGAAGGAATATTTATGTGTCTTCAGGAATCAAGGGGGAGAAGTTTCTGTCAAAGGACAGAATCCTGAAAATGGCAATTCTTTATTAAAGTATCCCCCTCTATGACAATCCCCTGTATAAATATTGATACAAGGTTAGGGTCAGGTTGTATGATGGTATGAATGAAAAATGTCACGGAATAAATGACTACTGAGCTAGAAACCTTGCAGTAACAAGGCTCAGAACAATTTGGATCAATCCTATGTCTTTACAGCTAAGTATAAAGGGAAATTTAAATTTTATTTGTCTTTCATTGCTTGCAAGAGGAGACACTTTTATTCTGTTGCAATCTTGTATAGCCTAAGCACAGCACTTGCTGTAGGTAGTTGTAAAAGTGTTTTCAGAGGTTGAAATAATTGGGGTACGATGGTTTGTGTGTTAAGTTTTCTTAAAGAGTAGAAGGTACGTGCATTGAGCTGGATTATGTAGAGGCTGAATAACTTTGTAAATTAAGAACCAGCAGACATCTAGTGAAATGTTTATTGTATTACTAAAAAAGGATACTTCATTTACTTATTTTGACAGCCATAGGTTAGTTTCAGTTGGAAGTTATTCAGGAAATATGAGAGCACTTAAGTCATATTTTATGAAAATATTGAAATCTGAACTTGAGACAGGCAGCATTGCATGATAAAACACTGGGAGCCTGTGTGTCTGTGTGCAGAAGATGGAAAAACTCCTTTGTTTTGGCCATGAGATGTGTGAGTCAGCTGGGAGTAAGTGACACTCCACTCTGCAGCTTTACTGGGTGTCTGCTATGAGGATTTCAGGAGGACAGCAGCTTTTCTGCTTTCCACATTTCTCCTGAAACCTCTGCATGTCATTACACAGCTGAAACAGAATACAGGATGGGCTGCAGGAAGATGTAGCATTATTCCATCTGTGAGGAAAGAAAAGTCGCTTAACTTGCTCTTAGCTGTGTTATTTGAGATTCACAGGATCTCTCCTCACTTGAATGATAAATGTCAAATTCCCACAGAACCCACCCCTTATCCTCTTTAAATTTAATGGCAAACATTTGTCTGTGGCAGTTAGTGGTTTTTGTACTTTAATTTTATAATATTGGTGAAATTCAAGTGCTTCATTTTAATGTTATTTACTACAAAAGTCGATTGCTTAATCAAAAGCTGATTCCTTTAGGCAGAAAATTTGCTTCCCCAAATTCCAGACATTTTAGTGTTTATTCTTTTGAACTTGGATAATGCACGTTCTACATCTTAAGCTCTCCTAGTCTGTCTCAGGATTTCATTGACATTAGATGGAATATTAGCATGTTTCTGAATTTGTGTGCTCCTCTGAGTTGCTTGTTTTCCAAGCAATATTGTATTGTTCCCAGTTTTCTCAGCTGCCATGGACAACCAGAATGCACTGGACTGTCACTAGCCCTGATCTTTTCAGTAACTCTAGATGGAGCATATCTGACATTTAGCTAAGATGGTCCTGTGTCTTTAAAAGGAGCTTAATTTTGAACTATGAAATCAAATTAACAGTTGACAGAATGCATCATGTTAAACTTTTGCCAGTTTCATCTTGGCTTTCCTCTCCAGGAAAAGCCAGTTCTGCACAGAACAGATCTTTTGCAGTTATAGACTCTGGCTTCTCAATGAGATGATTTATAGTAAATCTGGGTTGTCTGCCCAAATTTTCTTTACTGTGTCAGGAGATAGGATAAAAAGCAAAGAAAATACTCAGAAATATCCAGTTGCCTTTTAATCCCTTTATTTCCTTTTAATAGTATTTTCTTTGCATAGTCCTTGACACATGAGTTTTAGTGACTTTATTCTCCTGATCATGTTGCATTAAGCCTACAGATTCTGGTGAGAAATACTCATTTGGAATGAAAGAGTCCAACCAGAAATTTATTTTGTGTTGAAATAAGAACAACTAAGTTTTAAGTACTAGGATAAGGTCAGCAGAGCAACTGCATGAAGGAGAAGTGTCCTTTTATAAGCAGATTTGAGAAAGAGAGGTGATAGGTAGGATTCATGAGAGAAATGAATAGAGGAGGGGAATTTTAAAAGAGAAGTTTGCAGATTACAGAAAAAAAGCAGATAGAAAGATAAGAAAGATGAATTTCTTTGGGTGGAGATCGTGGCTTTCCCATGAATTATAGAGCTTTTCAGAATTCAAAGTAAAGCTGTGATGACTTGTGGCTGTCAATATTGAGATGTGTCATGAATCCAGACCAGAAAGGTTTGTGGAGCTCTGATACAAAGCAGAACTTTAGCATCCCCCATCCCCACCTACCCTCCCTTCCATCCTGAATATGTCTGGAGAATTCAAAAAGTTTCAAGTTAAATCAGTATTTTATAAGAGATCACATAATGAAGTCAAAGCTGGAGGAGAGTTTATCCTGTCCCTGGCTTCCTTCACCAGGATGATTCAGGCCTGGATTTCTTGAACAAGACAGAACAGTAGTTCATGCCTCCTCTCTTTTTGCTCCCAGCCCTGCTGGCTCACACTTTCCTGTGCAAAATGCTTCCCTTGGATGTACATCCAGGACAATGTGTGCTGCACTGAAGCAGATCTGTTTAGCTGAGGCTGAAATCTTAGGTCAAGAAGTCTTTAGGAGAGAAGAAATCTCATATTTCACTCTATAGTTTCTTAGGGGAAAAAAATTGGCATTAAATATTGCTCTCTAGCTGATTTTATTGCTTCTATTGCCTTCTACTCTTTCCCATTCTTTCTTTGACAAGTGTGAAACAAAAGTCAGACTGAGTTTTAGGAGCAACCCAAGCATGTCTGGCTCAGCTGCCAAATTCTCATGTACATAGCCAGTCAGTAACCAAAGCTCTGGTTGGGAGGCAGTAGTGTGAGCTCTTTCCTCAGAAACTCAAGGAGCCCTAATGTCAAATCATTATCACTGCATCTGTGGAGATAGTGCTAGGGCTGTCCCAGTGTTTTCAGGGTAGGTCTTAATGGTTCTCTGAGAGTAAATATCAGAATAAACTGAAATGTCTGCTTAAAGTTACCACTCTGAACCAGCTGTTTAGTCACTTACTATCTTAATAATTTATGTTTTCAGTACTCTGGAAATACTGGAGAGCATAAAAAAATAAGAGAAGGGTTAAATTAGGAAACAGTGTATTATTTTGTGTGCTGTACTGGGTAGATTTATCTCTTTATCATTTTGTTTTCTTTCCAAGAGGAAGTGGAAACTGGGCAAAGAAAGATTAATGGACACCAGGCAGGTGGCAGTGATTGGAGTGATGGTGCATGTGTTACCTTGGTCCCAATTATTTCACTCAATAGCAGGGTTTAGTTATATACCTGCATTTTGGAGAAGTTTTCAATTTGTCTTTTGTTGTGACAAGTGAAAGTTGCTCATTTAGGTGTTAGAACCCAAATCTTCTTTATCTGTATAATTCTGCTTCCTGTTTAATTTCTAAAGACAAAGCAGAGGTTGTGTTTGAGGATGATATTAGCTGTACCCAGTGATTTTGCATTATATTGTTTTTTAGCATAGGTGAAGAGAAAGCCAGGGTAGGGGTGTGTAGATCTTGGCTTCATTAACTTGCCTTACCTGGAAACTCTGATTATCATGGTTTTGATTTTAGTTGTGACTATTTGCTGCACAGTCCAGTTGCTTCACAGCTCACTGTTAGTCCTTCTGCCCTCTTCTCACAGAGGAGGTTAAGGGCTGAAAAATGGGATTTTGTCACCATTCATTAAAATCCTTATCCTATCCTTCAGCTTCTTTAAAAACATGCTTTCCCTTAAGTCTCCTGGTTGTAAGAAAATCACTACTGAAGCAGTGCCTGCACTAGATTATTTCATTAGTGCTGCTGGATACTGCTTCTCCTTAGCTTAGCAGCCTCCTCCTTCACTGGGGATGGTCAAGTTATTTCCTTCCAAAACGTGGTGAACATACATCTGCTCTGTGCTTGGAGATGTAAACTGGTTTCCTGGAATAATTGAGAGCTTTATGTTTGATAAGTAATTGCTGACCCACCCCCTTCTTAATTGTTGATTTGTCTTCTGGCTTCGTCAGCTCTAGAAGGCTTGTAACTCTGTTCTGCTCTCTTGTTCAGGATCAGAGTTAAATTAAAAAACCTGACATATGAATAATCTTTCTGCTTAAAATGAAATGCTTTAGCTCACATGGCTGCTAACCAGCTTCAGAAAGTAACAAACACAGTGCTACCAGTCTGTTTCAAAAATCACATGCTAATCTGGAAACTTGGTCCCACTGGGTGAAGATCAAATGAACAATATTATCCTTCTGCACTCAGCCACACGTGCCCTGTGTACACAATCCAGAGGGAAGGTGTAAATAGACAGTGTTTAGGATCTGTGAATTGTTAGCTTATTCTGCTGAGCAGGCTGATGTGCTCAGGATATAAACAGATCAGTCTCCACTTGATCCTCTGCACCTCGTGCTATTTGACATCACCATAAATTCATATTGTGTTTTTATGGAAGCTGTAGAAAAGAAGTGGCACAGCTTTGGCAGCCTTGGCACAATTTTATTTTGCATTGACTGTAGTATTATATTTTTTTCCTACAGTGCTGTAGTTCTGGGGCTCCTTTTATCATTTTGCTATTTAAGCCACTCTCACATAATATGTTCTTTTTGTTAAAGCATCAATGGTATTTTTCTTTACCTGTGAAGGAGAAAATTATTATTACCATGTATGTTTGATTCTGCTACAGGGTCTCTCTCAAGTCTTGTCACCACAGAATGTGGGAAAAGCCCTCACAATAAAAGTCATCTTTAAATTCTGTGGGTTTTCCTAGCAAGTACTCATGCTATAAAACTGTTACAGAAAGAGTTTAGTTTTTGTAGTTTTCTGTCTTAATGCATCCTTCAGGAAAAGTGTATCTCCACATCTCTTAATGGTGTGATAGCTTTCAAATGTGTTGTTGTCTGAACCCTTGATTAAACAAAATGGTGCTGATTGCAGCAGGGTGGCTGGACGTGGACAGAAGTGGCTATTGCAGCCTGCTCACTAAGGAGCCATTTATCAAAGTTTTATCTGATTTCAGAGGCATTAGGTTTATCAGTCACAGTTTATAAATGGCATGTCATCAGCATCAAACCAGAGCAAAGCCTTGCTCAAGGGCTGCTGTAGAGCAAGTGTAAACATCCCCTGCAGATGCACTGGGTCCTCACACCAGGAGCTGTGTCAGGCACCACATTGCAACCTTTAGCGTTCTGCTTAGCTCTGGAATTGCTTGGATGTTGTTGTGATGGTGATCAGAGTTTGATTTCTCCTTCTCAGCCAACCTAAAAATGTTAATGTTGAACTCTTGATGAGTGAAGCAAAGGTATTTGGTGCAATGTGTAGAAATATGCAGTGGAACGTGCTGAAACAGACAACTGGAAAAGTTGTAGGTGTTGGGGCCAGCAGGTGATGAAACCATTTGACATTCAAGTTCAAAATGGAGGGAGTTTTATTAAAACTATACATACATTTGAGCCTAAATTAACCTTGGTGTTCTTTTAACCAGCCTAAGGAGAAAAAGTGCCAAACCCCAGCTAGACAGACACCCTGACTGCTCACTTGGTTTTTGGGGTATGTTCTAAAAATTTCAGCACTCAGTTCTGTATTTGGAAACTTAAGCTCCAAATTATTTATTAATGGTGAGAAGATTGTTTCAGACCCTTGAAAGTATATACAACTTCTTTAAGTGATTGCAAAGGTAAATCTTATTGTCTGGGGAAATGACTTCTGCACAGCTATTTCTTTTATTGCTGTGCTGAATGTGAAGGCATTACTCACTTTAATAAATCCTACTGTATCTCTCAGTCTGTGTAGGCTGATATAAATATCTCCAGTTATGTCATATTACCACCTTTGTACAGCTAATGTTACATTCTTGATGACTGGTGGCTGATAAATGCAAAACCTCATTTGGTTTGTGAGTGATTGAATGCTAACACTGTTTAGATTTCTTAATATACTTGTATTAGCATGAATAAGTAATGAGCATGCCAGGCTTTTTTGAATATTTGATTGTATCTTTATAATGGATTTGTGTCTCTCTCTTTGTGCTAATGTCATTGTAACTTTGTTGGTGTCATAACTCCAAACCCCAGCAATCGATCTTTATCAGAATACCTTAAGTCAATTACCCTCTCATGGCCAAATTACTGTGTCATAATACTTTTCTTATAAAAGTATTCTGCATATTGCATTGAGGATACAAATAGGTACTAATTCTATCTGCAGTCTATTCCTCATTTCCCCGTGGTGGCTCCTGTGAGTGTGTTGACCTGTCCTGTCTCTAGAAGCACACATGTGCACACATGAAACATTAAAGCTTCTCCTACTTCTACTCCTTATTAATGGACTGCCTGACCCTCACTACTCAAATTCAGCCATCTCTCACATGCCCTCAACTTCTGCTGCTTCTAAAGGAATTAAAACCTAATGTTTGCTGTTTCTTGGAAATCATAATCCATCATTTTGGATAGTGACTATTGTAGAGAGACAATATTAGTTTGCCAGAGACTTCTAGTTATTCCATTATCCTAAAAAAGTCTTGCACCTGCAGTGTAGTGGATTTTCTTTCATCATCTTGTGTCCTGTTTGCTGACTGACACATTTAATAAGTAAATAATTGAAAGAAAGGCTATTTTGTTAGCTTATTAGTGCTTCCCAAATATACAATGCTATTTCTAAGAAAATATACCTCAAGAGAAGACTGCTGGACCAGCGATTCTGGCACAGACCAGGGATTATTTGGGCATGCACAGATCTGTCTCAGTGCTTCTAAATTTATGCTTCTGTTCTGAGGTTCCAAACAGTATTTTTGGTTATGGAAAATTCAAGACCTGTTTTGCACTTTGGTTCATGACAGACTTAAAACACTGCTGCTTCATGGCAGGTGTTGGACCTGTACTTCCACTGTTGCTATAGTATAGTATATATTTCCCTCATTCAGCAGTTCTGTTTGACCCAGCTGCTGTATTTAATTACTGGGTTTTATCAGCAGAACCAGCGTGAGCTGGAACATGGGACTACCAGGGGTGGATCTGCCCCTGTTCTTTCCTTTAAAATCAGCAAGCCAAAATGCTTCCAATTTTTTAGGATATATTAATCAAAATACACTAATAATAATGTAAAGCAAACTAACTCTGTAACAAGGCACAAACAGAACTGCTGAATGAGGGAAATCCTCCACAAAATGGGATTAAAATAAATTACTCCTGCCTGCCAGAGGCTGGTGAGGAGATAGTCTTCCTATTTTGCTTTTCAGTCCATTGGCTTGGTGGCTTCTTGAGGAAACCAAACTTCATAGAGTCTCTCTAGTTTCTAGAAAATTTCTTTTTTACTCAGCTCCTCAGGCTGGATCCATAATGTTGCTAGAGACTTTATTTTTTTCTGGGAATTTCCAGTCTGGCTTCTGCTGTGATCTGTCCCCAGAGTCCTGCTCTGGCTGTCACTCCCGTGGGCTGGCAGGGCTGGAGCTCAGCTCTCCAAGGGCAGGACAAGCTTCCTGCCTTGCTTCTGCACAGTCTGAGCACATCAAGCTTTGGAACAGGGCAGTCACACAGCCTTTCTTTGCTACCCACCCACAGAACATCCCAACCCAGCTGTTTGCAGTCCTTGGATGGCAAACTGAGAGGAAACACACCAGATTCTTCTCTTTGTCACAAACTGACACCTTTCAGGATGGGCACAGCATCTGCCTCGTGTCTCAAAAAGAGGGCATAGGAGGTTAATAACAGTAAATTTTAATATTTTAAGTCATGTAATGCAGGAGAATGTTGTGATTAACAAATGAGAACCTGAGAAAATGGCCTTCATGCCCCAAAATTTTGTCCATCTTCACTGAAGAGAGTAAAAATGCTTCCTGGGGGTTTCCTCTTTATATTCCAGAAAGAAGTTATGGAGCATGCTAGCTGGGAGAAGTCCATGAGGGTACATCTCTGTTTTCCTGCAGACTTAGAACATGTGCTATCAAGGTGTGCCAAGATAAGCCCATGGGACTGTTACAAAAAGCCATAATGAAAACATCTGGAAACACCTCAGACTTCCACAGACTTGTCAGTGATTAATCCAAAGATGGAACTTCAGAAAAAAAGGTGAGCCTTCCTTGCCTGTTTTATGTTTTTTGAAACTCCCATTCCACCTTCCCTTCAGCTTGCAGCCTGTATCCCCTGCTTGCACTCACACTGCATTCCTTCTTGCCCACCGTTTGTTCAGGCCTGTTTCCCATGAGTTTTTATTCCATGTGCTTATGTCCCATGTTTCAGACACAAGCAGCATGGCCTCTGGATCATCAACAGCTCACATGGAGTTTTACAGATCTTGTCCTGTTAGAACAAGCCATATATTCTGTAGTTTATAGAGTTATGTGGGAGAATCAGAAGGGTCACATCTCCCTCTGTTTTTCCACAGAAGAAATTGAATGTGGTATAGTTCATATTGATGCCAAGTACATAATCATATTTCCCTCCTACTTAGGAAACCTTAGCCTCAGAATTTTATGGTAGATGAGCAGATGCATTGCATGGGATGTTTTCCAGGTTCCTTTTAAAAAATCTGAGTCACTCAGCATTCGCCATGCAGAGTCCTTTACTCTGTAGCAATGTCTCTGGACCATTTGAATGTGCACCAGGAAACATGCTGAGCAAATTAGTAGATTGAATACCAAATTTTTAGTAAAGTTTGTCATTCAAGTTAACAAAAGTGACAAGGGTGCCAAAAGAAAAAGAAGTTGTGAAAGTAAGGTCTGTGTTTGCACCCACTTTGGAAAAAAGCTTTGCATTTTTGCTTCATGGAACAGCCCAGCCCTGCCCTGTGTGATGGCATTGTGTGGACCAGCTCTGGTGATTTGAGTGTTCCATAAAGCTGCTCCTTTGAAAGAGTGATAAATGAAATCGAGCTGGTGGAGAGTTTCAGAGCACTCCTAATTGGTCAGAATTTCAGTATCACTACAACTTTTCTGCAATGCTTTTTATTTGCTCTGCTGAGCATCTCTGCATTATGCAGGATGAATTTTGAGGATCCCTTTCTTTCTATGTACTTTCCTTTTCTTTTGAGGTGCTATGCAGAGGCATCACTGGGTGTTGTTCAGGCATGCAGGGTCAGCCCTCAGCCCCTCATCTTTGGGGAGTTATGTTGCAAGGAATATCCTGAGGTTTACTTTTTTTTTGACTCTCCTCTCCTTACTACAGTTTACCATACAAATACTTTCCCATGAATGATGATTTCAGTGTTGATAGTCTCATGTTCCATTAATTCTCTAAAGATTTCAGTGAAGTTCTCTCTAGTGAAAAATAATTCATTTTGTTAACTTTAGAAAAAGAATTTCAGAACACTTAGTAAGAATATGTTTCTGGTGAACTGTGTATGTATGAATTTTGGGAACAAAACGTTATTGAGAATGGTGCATGGCTTTAAATAGCATGATAAGCTTACAGATCACAAGAAGACTTATGAAACCAAGAGTTTTACAGTGTCCATATACCTATAACTGTCCTTGCACATCTGTTTTGTGTTTTTGTATTTTCCCAGCACTTTCAGAGCCACAATTCCAATTGTGGTTTTATTAAATGAGGCAGAAAGAGATTGCTCTAGGTGCAGGTGAAAGCAACATCTGGCTTGCTAATGTTGTGATTGTCAGAAAAGAAGGACAGCTTTTCTCTCTGATTGTAATGTTATGCCTCTTGTCTTGCTAAAACAAAGAAAAAGAAAAAAAAGTATTTTCTTTGATGTACTTTGTCTATTAAAGGGCTTTATGAGGATATGCCCTTATAGAAATTATTTTTGAGTACCTTCTTAAACGCTAGTAACCCAAAGATACAAACTTCAGCAATAGGAAAGAAAAGCTATTTTCTTAAGAAATGGATAGCATTTAATTTTATTTAAATACTTTTCTTCAATGGAAGATTGAGGGTGGCATTTTTCAAAAGAAGGCTTGGCAATGATCAGCAGCTGGAGCAGGAGGAGCTGCTGGTGTTGCACAGACAGAGCTGTTTCTTACTCTTTAAGGATTTATCTTTAGTGTTTGGTTTTATCCTGATTGATGTCTGTCCCATCTGATGAGGGAAAGTGCTACCTGCTCTTCTGGAGAATTCCTTCCTGTGATGTGCCTGCTCTTGGGGCACGAGACAATCTCTATGGCAGAGTTACAGGCCTGGAGACCAAGACCCAGCTGGCTGAGGGATGATAAACCTTGGAGTGAGGTGGTCCTGGACCTCTGGCTCTGCAGCAGCCAGCCCACTTTGTGAGCTTTCATTTAATTCCCAGCCCAGATATAAGATAGAAATCATATCCTCTTTTCTTGGATACCTTCTAATTTTTCTTTCTTTCATAAACTGTGTTATTCTTGTCAAGATTTTTGAGAATTGCCATGACACTGTATTTCCCTCTGTTGGAAAATTTTATTTAATTCAGTAGTGGGAGATGTGTTAAGTTTGAAATTTAGTGTCTGTTTTCCTTAGGAGCTTAAGGATTTATATGTTGTAAACTTATCTGGGTGAGCAAGACTTTTTGTCAAGTTCCTTGGTTTGTTCCTTGGTTTCTCCTGTGTTTTCTGGTTGAAAATTCCTTCTCCTTTTGGTTGCTGAAGGACCATTATCAGCTCTTTTTTTTCTCCCATGATTTAAAAGCGAGTTAGGGGAAGTTAATTAACAGTCTGTCCTTTTCCATATTTAAAGGGTTTTAAAATATGTTTAGCTCCTGGAAGAAGTTTATATTAAAATAGAATATTGCATGGAAAAGCCACCTCCAGATATTAGTTCTCTGGTAAAAGACACAATAAAGGAGACAGTGACTTTCTGTCTTTCTTGATGGGGATATATACCAGGCATTTCCATGGTGATTAGTGTTTTATAAATGTCAGAGATAAATGGTCACAAGGAACTGCTGTAAACAGTAATAAGTGTTGAAATAAAGGCTTAAAAATTTCTCCCATTTTTCCCTTGTGATTCTGTACTCCCTGTGAAACTGTAACTTGTGGACCTACCTGAAAAAGCTAAAGAGCTGATCTGTAGAGCTTGTATTATTTTCTGACCACCTGACACTTCTATATTTTCACTAATTAAAAATATCTATCAGGGTACAGTGGCTCAGATAATACCAATACATTTATACATTATAGTGTTGGCATCACTCATTACCAACATGTACTCTCCAGTTGTGGGAGAAAGTCACAATTGGTGCACAGGCCATGGAAGTGGTAAATGCCCCCTCCAGTCAGTGGAGCCCTGCTGGATGTCACTGTCCCTGGAGTGGCAGTGCTGGTGTCAGCTGGCAGGTCACCAGGGAGGGCACAGCTGCAATGATGATCTTGGTAGCACCATTGTGTCATGTAAAGCCTGTTTATTATAATCCCCAAATGTCGGGAGTTTAGTTCAAGCATGGCTTAAAGAAAAAGGCCGTGAAGCCATGCAATTGAGAGAAAAGTAACAGGTAGTTGCGAAGCAGTTCCAAAAGCAGTTCCCAGCCTGATTACTATAAACAATTAGACTCTCTCAGGCATCACTTTATAAACAATAAGGTTCTCAGACAGTCTTCCCATAACAAGTGAAACACCCTCTCTGGGAAAAGATGGCACCCTGGGAACAGATGTGGAAGTTTTGGGAACCTTTCATATCACAGTGGGAACACTGGTTTTGTTTTGTGTAAACACTTATCGGTATTGTAAAACAAAAGGAGTGGTTAGAGTTTTCTCTGTTAGCCTATCGTAAACCTGGATTTTGGAATATGCATGAAGTTAATTAACACTGTTATTTTAAGTGACTGATCAATCAATAAATAGGAGTTCGATGCATTATAGGATGGTCGTCTCCCCCTCACTTCAACACCCAAACTCTATAAAATTGACCAAATCCCAGACTGAACCTCATACCTGGACATTTTCTGTGTTTGTACCTGGAGGTCTGTGGTACCTGAGAAGGGAAGGTGGTGCCACTCTGGCTTGAGGCACTTTCTCTTCTAAAGAGGTGTAAATGGAGCCAGTCTCTGTTTAAGAAGTGATTCTATGCACAAATTGCATTTATTGCAAAAAAGGCACAGTTTAAGGGTGAGGCTTTTCAAGAGAATAATTTCTCATTAAAGGGATGAGCTTAACTCATACAAAGTTAGTTCAAAACAGGTACCTTGATTTCCAGTCAAAATCAACATTGATAAAATCTGTGATTAAGGTTTATCTTATTTATTGCAGAGTGGTATCTTTTCCTAATTTGCCATGGTCAAGTATCTGAATCCTATTTATTTCTCCTCTGATGGCAGTTTGATATGCAAATTCAGAAAGAAGTGTCGTTGTGGGTCCAGGACTTCCAGGACAGAATCAACCCCCAGAGCCTGTTCCTGGTCTCAGCACAGTGTGTGGGAACACTTTGCCAGCTATACAAACATCCTATAAATGAAGAAAACACTTGTAACTTCAGTGCTCTCATGTTCTGAGATCCTATTTCATCATGTCTGAAGCAGCAATAGTAAGATGAATATTCTACTTATTTAGTCTTTTTTTCTCTGCTGTGTTTAATTTTGTTCCTTTTATTGTGGACACCAGAGGACTTGCAAGTGAGTTCAAAATGCCATTCTATATGGTTTAATCCCTCTGGTGGTTACTGGGTTTGAATGCCTGTAACAAACCAATTGCTCTTGGTTGTTTCCCCTCATTATTACATGTTTGATGGGATGACTTAGAACCTTGTAAGCTTGAGGTTTTGAGGCAACAGTAACGAAAATAAAAATTACCTCATCTCTTTTGATTGTTATGTGCTCTGCATTAATTCATACAATGGATTTTTTTATACCAAAGTTTTCTTAAGATATGACAAGTGATTATTTCTTTAAGTATGTACTCTATCCATTATAAAATTGATTATTCAAATCTCATTTAAAACAAGAGGCCAGATGGCAATATTCCAGTATTTGTTGCTACTAGCAACCAAAAACCCCAAACTGAATGATTTTCCATTTTTCACTGTGGATGAAGGAATCACTTCATTTTACATGCAATAAAAAGAAGCTACAGCTCACCAATTATGAAACCAGATTGTTATACTAATACTTTTAAAAAATCATTCACTGACATTCTGTTACACTTGATGACCTCCTGATGTATGTGATCTAATTCTAGGTTTGTTAACTTTGTTACCAATTATAATTTTTAGTTAGAATAATATTGTCAGGAAAGGAAAGCTTTTTTCTTTTTGTTATCTTGCTCAGATTATGAGACTAATTACTGAGATTATGGCTATTCTAAGAAAGTATAAGAAAAAATAATATTAAGGAGGACTCAGAACATAATTTACCTGGTGGCTGGTACATGTATTCAAATAAAAGAAACGTATTTTGAGAGTAAAATTTAATGTGATAGAAAAATGTCCTTAAAAAAATAGCACTGGGGAATGAGTGATTGATGTCTTCAGAAGTATCTCTGGTTTAAAAAATGCGGACTGAGAGATATATCTAGGACTTACTCATGTCTCACTTGTTAGCATTTAGGAGTCCCAGAGCTGACCACTTTGGCTAATTAGCCAAAAAATGACAGTGAGGCAGGGACTCTGGGTCTCCTCCTTAATGGGGACTGGCTGTGTAATGGCAAAAAGTGATGTCAGCCTAACTCATTAATTGGTATCAGAAAAGAGATAATGACAATAATAAAGACAAATATGCAGAAGCAACTTTTTAATTTTCATAGAAGGGGTTGTTTTGCATATAATTAATTTCTTCATATACACTTAAAAGCGTCTAAACATGATTCCTACCTTTGTGAACCTTGTCACTGCAGAAATGAAAGCAGGGTGTTTTAATAATACCCTCTTGAAGCTCTGTTTTAGCCATTGAGCTAAATGGTCTTGAGGTGCATTAATTTTGTTACTTCTTGCTTGTTCTTGATTCCCTATGAAATCAATAGTAAAATTCCCACTCACTGTGGCACAAGCCACTGGCCCAGTTTTCCTTGGTTGCTTTATAGGCAGTAAGATTTTTGGCCAATGGCCTAAATTTCTGCAAAACTTTAGACACTATATGCTTCATACAAGTACTAGATATACTTTGTACAAATTATATTTAGTGTTATTTATTAAATATAATTTGACCTTTTGCTCCCTCTGAGTAGGAGATGAGAAAAGGGATCCTAAGTGGCTGATTGGAAGATTGCTTAATGTGCTATCAGGAAGATCTGAGAGATTGTAGTAAACAGTGTAGCACAAGAAAGAGAAAGGAGAGGCAAATATAAAAGTACCCTTTTGTTATTTATTGAATTTAGGAAGAGATTTCAGTAAGTTAAAAATTCTCACAAATAACTTTGGAAATAAAATGCCTGGTAAATAGTAAACATGCTCAGCCCCATAAACCAGGGACTGTATATACTCTGGTAATTTCAAGAAACAAATATTATCTTATAAATGCAGTGATGGCAAAATGTGCTAGCATACATGTTAAGTTTCTAATCAAACATTGCAAAAATTCATTAATCAGTATTTCATAGTTCATTACAGTCTGACTAATTTTGAAATCCTTCATGTAAATTGATTAAATGTCTTCCGTATTCAGATAAATGGGCTTTTGTTTTAAGCAACCTTTACTGTGAAGTCCATATTTCTCCAGGATTGAGCTCTGGTAACATTTGACTGTCATGTCTGACATACTAGACAGTTGCCATTTCACCCCTTCTCCTTCCCCTCCTCTCTGTTCCAAATATCTCATTGAGCAATTGTGATAAAAAATATTCTTAAATCTTCTTTAGATGTACCAGGTCATGGATAGAAAGTGCTCCATCTTCTGCTGTCATCAGTCACCAAAGCCTTTTTTTTTTTTTTTTTTTTTTTTACTTTTTTTTTTTCTCCTTTTTATTAGTACAACTCTGCTTGTGTTTGAAGGAACTGCTTTGCTGCAAAAACTGCAGACAGGAACACCTCAGGCTGGTGATCAAGCCTTGTTTTACACAAGAGAACACATGTGGAAAGTGCTCTGGGGACAGCAGCTCAGCTGTGATGCTCAGATCTGTGTGCACAGCCACCCAGCCAGGGGAATTGTCCATCCCTGTGTGCCCAGCCCAGCAGCCACTGCCCAATTCCAGCACCCAGGCAGACAGAAACAGCTTGGTCCATCCCAGGCTGAGCTCCCTGGGAGGAGGAAAGGCACTGAGCACTGTTAGGGATCAGATTTTACAGCTTTATGGCACACTGTGATGGGAGATTAATGGAGCTACTGCAGCACATAGTGCTTTTTATTAGAGAGACCCCATTCCTGCTGTGTAAACATCCAGCAGCTCATCTGCATGGCAAGTGCAGAGAACAGTCTCACACAGTCTTCTGCAAAATAAATCCTCCTGAAAGCAAAGTGCTGGCTGCAAAAGTAATAGCTATGTTCTTGTTTGCTTTGCTGGACAATTGAAAACTTTCTCCTGTGAATTTTCAAGTGGCTTTTCAAAAGTGTTCATTGCAGTTTAATTATTTCAGAGCTTGTACAGAGTGAATGTAAGAGCCCAAGGACGGACAGTATCTATTAAACCCTCAAGTAAAAATCTGACTCCCAAGACCAGTGTTGTTTAGCAGAGCCTTTTTGAGATAAAATGGATGTTGAGTTCATATTCATATGAGCTATCTTGGTTTTTTCTTGGAACTTGTACTATAAGAACCATAGAACAAAGCCCAGTAGACATGAGTCATATCAGAGATGTATCTGCCTTCCTCCTAATCAGGATAATTAAAAAGTGTAAATTTAAGACTCAACTGAAAGAACCTGGGAGGATTTCAAGGGGATTTCATGGTAATCTTTGACCAAGCTATTAAATGGAGAATTTCAAAGGGATTAGGTACTTGCCTGAAATCCCTTGGAATATCTGATCTGAGATGCTTAGTCTTGTCTCTTGCTGGATTTTGGTGTACAGCTGATACCAAAAGCTGCCAGAGAGTTTGTGGGCATTTTGACCATAATATTCAGGGACAGAAAGGCATTCTTCCCTTTTTCAAACTTCTCTTTCTGCAGACTCTTTGATCTTAATAGTAAAATTTCATCTGTTTCCTGTCATGTCAGTCTAGAGGAAAAAAAGGAAAGAACTGGAAAAGGACTATTTCAAGTAAATTGTTTTACACTTAACAGATCCCAAATTACATTTGTTTCTGCAATGCTATTCCTAGGATGCGTTTTATTTAGCAAATTAATTAATCTTTCAGAAGTCACTTACATATGATAGTTGTATGCCAATTTGGTGGTTTCTGGAGAAAGTCCTTCTTTAAGGTTTGCAAGTCTTATTTCCACTGGTAATTTCTTTTAATTGTCAAGCCAGCAGCCTGATCAGTAACTGTGCAATAGTATGTGCTTCAGCCTCGTTTCATTTTGTAATTTCATAGCAGGTGCCTTCAGTAAAGATGTAGTTGCAAGTGTAAGGTGAGCAGAATACTGAGAACACACCTTTGAGTTACCTGGGAGAGATACCAAATGTGTATGAGGGAAAAAATGTTGAAGAAATATATGCTTTTACCTAGCTTTTATGAACATGAAGTTTTGAAACAATTTATCCCTCATTTCATTAATATTTGTGTCCTTCATAAATCATATTTACATATATTTTATGGAAAAATAGCTCCCCTTACTGCTTCTGTAATAAAAGTCTTTACAAATCTGCTCCCTAATAAATTAAAAGTATCTGGCCACATCTTTTTGGAAAGTCATAAAGGGGAATTAAGTGCCCAGCTCCTATTAACTTTTGATGATGCCTGAGAAAGTCTGCCAGAAGATTTCTCAAACTAGTAGCTGAGAGTGTATTTTGATTTTAGGAGCAAGAATTTTTCTATGTTACACTCTGCTTTTTGTCTCAGAAAAGATCTTTATTTGGTGATTTTCTCATCAAAACACTGTGGTGTTTTTTCATTTTGGCATTCAAAACCTGTGGGTGCTTTCCCTTTCCCAGTGCTGGCTTTGCCCCTGGAGGAGGCTGCAGAGAGAGGTACCTCTCTGCTTGTCTGGTGTGCCTTTGAAGAGATATCCAACACCCCCAAATTAGTGATTTTATTTGCTTTGACTGTAAATATCCTTGTTTCACATCATGATACTTCTATTATTGTTTACTAGTGTGTTTTCACCTTTAGCTACACATTCCATGGGCCAGCTTCTCCTACCAGAGTGAGGTGGAGAAATCAGCATTGGGAAAAGGAAAGAAAAGGTCTGGGTAGTGGTGGTGCTTGGAAATGTTTCTTGCACCCCATGAATTCCCAGTTTCTTACCTGGTTTGTAGTGGAGCCAGGCAGTGTTATCAAAAAGAGAGGGGGAAGAGTTTTGGGCAAATCTACAGTAGAAGATGAAACCCTGTGTGATGGCAAAAAGTGATGTCTACCTAACTCATTAATTAGTTAATCACCTGGTTTCTCCCAGGTGTCTAAAACTGGAAAGGCCATCCCAGTTAGAATGCTCAGGGGAGTTATCTGTTTCCTTTAGGAAATAAAGCAAAAAAACCTATAAAAATCATGAATGTTTTGTTCCTCTCCTCCGCTGCTGCAGTTTCTGCCCCGCAGTCCCGTGTGTGCTCCCATCACTGTCTCCTGGGGTATATTGTGTCATGCTGTGGCAGAGGAAGGATGGAAAGCACCAGGCCGGAGTCCCTCCTGTTCTGGACCAGGTTGGACCAAACCCAGCTCTGCAATCTCAGAGGTTTCAGGTTTTTCATGACTCCCCCAACATCAGCTGAACCCTTTACCCTTGGTGATGGCAGCAGCTGCTGGAAACGTGGCCACAGTAGAAATAAAATTGCTGTGGTTCTGTAGGCAATGAGCTAAAAATGAGCAATCATGGCCTAAAACAACCTACAGACTTAGGGAGTAAAATATTCCAAATGGTTTAATTAAGTCTTTGTGCAGCTGAATTGTTGATCCAGAGATGAGTGTCTAAAAAAGGGGTTATTTTCCTGGATTAAAAATTGTGAGGTAAAGTAAAGGAAAATAAAAAATGGAGGTTTGCCTATAATTAAAATTTCTTCATGTATGTTGAGATTATTTTTTCCTCCTCTCATCAGACTTTAAACCTATTAAACTGAAAAGCAAAGAAAAGTATGGAAATCTGTGTATGTGCAGTACCCAACAGTTTTATTTGAATTAATTTGTTTTGGCAATGAAAATAAACCATAGGTAGTTTTTCAAATAAATTCAAGAGAAACTTTGCAATTTAATGGTGATTTAAGTACTTTTTGTTCTCATTTATACTGGTAAATTTGATCTGGTATAGGTAGGAGGACCTGCATATTTAATAAAACATTTCACAAAAAATTAAAGAAAGTGTCATTTTATCAAAACTAAAAAATTGCTTTCTGAAAATATTGTCAATATACTAATAAGAATTATTGTAAAAGTTTTGGTTAGACTTTGAATCTAAGCAGCTAACATTTGACAAGGGCTATGTAAATCCAACTTGAGTTTCCATTATTAACCATTTATCTTAAAACAGATGAATCCACAGACACTGGAATCATACACTGATAATTTAATATAAATGTATTTGACTTGCTAATAATATTCTGCCAAGGACTGTTTTAAGCATCTGAAGAAAAAAAAAAGAAAGCACAGACTAATTCATAGTAATAAAATAATTTTAGACAGCATCTTAGTTTGGGGAAATATGTTTTCTGTTGCAGATTTTCAAAAGATAAAAATATTTTTAAGTGTTCTCCTTATGCCCCTATTGTATTTTTACTTTATTGCTGGTGATTTCTACTTTTGACTAGCTAATGGGAATGTATTTTTTCTCTGTATTGCTATTACCTCTTCCTGCTACTTTCCAGGTCACTAATTTTTCTGCTTAGAGTTCATTCTGCTTAGACCGATATGCTGTCTTTTTTAATGAGGTTATTTCTGGGTTATTAGCCTTCCTGTTATATGATACCTTATGTGAAAGATCTAATTGATGTAAATCAAACATAGCTTGAAGAAAAAAAATCAAAATGATCCTTTAGATATTTTCTTAGTTTCATGTGTATCTCAGAAATTTTGTCTTTAAAGCTACTTTTTAGACAAGAGGGTTATATGTGGCAAATAACACGAATAAATCTTTTTTTATTCATACATTAACAGGTTCAAAGAAGTGGAAATTGAAGAAATGCATTGGCATTTTGGTTTGCTGAATAAGCTTTAGATGGAAATTGCACTGAAAAGTATTTAGTGGGAGGGGTTTAATTGTACAGTTCAATAACCTCAGTAGCATTTTTTTATTAAAGCATTCTTACATAAGCCGTTGAGCTTTAGGTTAATTTTTACTGTTATGTTCTGCTTACATTTAAAAACAGGGTTTGGAAATACAGCTATGACTCTGCTATACCTTGATAACACTTTTAAGTATTACATGTATGCTGCCTTTTTATAATTATTTTTGATGCAAATTTTGCGGTCAAGAGGATTGTGTTGTTATTTCACAGGAGGTAACAGCTTGTTGTTTGCCAGGCAGTTTGCTTGTGGCAAGCCGTAGTGTCAAAGGGAACTGTGTGTGTTTTGTATGAACATTATAAGTATATAGGAAAGTAAAATGTGATTTATTCTTTCTCACATTGGCTTTCCCCTCCTTTGCAATCTGATGATTTTTTGCCTCAACTGAAATGTCCTAGTTTAGAGACACATGAGTGACTTTTATGTATGTACTGGTTTATATTCTTCTATAGTACCTGTGCATGTTTACATAACATACACACAAAAGACATGTTGTTTCTTGCAAAAATATCTGGCACAGTATAGCCCAATTTATCTAGCTGTGAATGTGTAGATCTGTATTGTGCTGGATTTTAAAGTTTTCTTGCCAGCTGTCAAGGTTTTTGTTTATTTTTTACTTTGCCTGTGGTTTAGGGTTGGATTATATAGCAGTGTCAACCTCTGCTGCCACGCCTTAGTTCTATTTAATGCATATACAAAATTGTTTCTCGTGCAGAAAACTGGGACAAAATCCCATTTTGATCAGCTTTACAGCTCTGTAATGAGAGGCAGTCTCTAATAACAAAAAAAAAAAAAAAGCCTTTCAAGCTAATAGGACACATTTTGTTTTGCTTTTGCTCAGAGCTAGCAAGCTACCAATCCCTAGAATTATTTTATTTCTCAAGATCTTGGAAAATTCCGGGTTTGGTGGAATGCAAACACACAAAAAATATGTTGGAATCGTTGCTAAAACCTGTGCTGATGTTTTGAGCCTGCTTAGAGTCAATGAAGTATTTTATTGGAATGTAAATGGTGTGTTCTTGAAACTAATTAGATTTATTTAATTTACTTTGTGTTTTCACACAGAAATTCCTGGTGAGTTTTTGACGAACAGTAGATTGCGTGAGAAATTTTAGTGAATAAAAATACACGTAACAGAAAATGACATCAGTCTAAGCAACAATTTAATATTTACTTTCTTGTTGCCAGTGAATACAGAAGAAATCACAACAGTTCAAGTAAAGACATTTCCCTGCTGAAGATGAGTGAAATGATGATAATAATGTCAGCTGGTTTCCAAGAAGCCAGAGTTTTGTGGTTGTCAAAACCAGACGTGTTTTGGCAAGCAGGGTTAGATGGGGTAGGTTCTAATACAGTGACTTCCAGCCCACCATTTGGACATTGCAGGTTTAAATTACTGACATTACTTTCACTGATGTAGTTTTCCAAAAAATTGCTGCATGGTTCATGAAATTTGAAAGTTTGCTGTTTAATTTGAACTAAGGACCTCAAAAGAAATAAGAAAAGATCTTGGCAAACTACATTTGATGAATAAACTGAAATATTGCAATTTATTTTCTTCAAGCATGTGAAAAAAGGGGGAAAAAGGCAAGAAAAAAATAAGAAAAAAGCTGACACCTGGGAGTATCTGGAATTCCCTCTGCAATATAAAGTTAATCCAGACTGACATCTTCTTGGGGAATGTTTTTGCAGGTACATCTGATAAAAAGCTCTTGGGAAAGGTATTGGACGGTGGCATTGTCTGGCATGTCAGACAGGTGGATTTGTGTTTCTCCAGCTACAGAAAAATTCCTTCGCTGAGTGAAGGTGTGTGAGGTTGTGAGCATTCTGGAAGATTCTTTCTGCAGCCTCTTGCTGCTCTGTGGTGCTGTGACTGCCAGAATCTCCTTTACAAAGTCCACTCATGTACCAATATTGCCTCTCCCACATGCAGCAGCTGCCCTGAAGCACCCTCCCAGCAGAGTTCCCTTTTCCAGCTGTTCCAGTGCACTGCTCTGCATCTTCACACTGCCCTGGGAACCTCTGGCTCTTCCATCTGGGATCCTTGCTAAAATATCTGGTGTAGCCTTAAATGTTAACCCAAGTGTGAAATTGCTCTGCAGGTTCCAACAGAAGCAGAAGCCTCTAATCCTGAGTGGGATCTCTTCCAGTTCAGCTGTGTCCAGCCCTCAGGAGGGTGTGATTTGGACTCCCTCAGGAGCCAGAGAAGCTCAGGGGTTGGGTTGTGCTGCCCCTGACATGATCTGAGAGCCTGTTGGAAACCTGGGAGAACCTGAACAGAGCTGGCTGTGGCAGTGCCCCCCTCAAAGCTGCATGTGCAGAAATAGGCAGAGATTCCCGAGTCTCGCAGAGATTTTGGTTCTTAAATATTGCCATAGCAGGTGTCTGTGTGGAAGGTGTTGAGATCCACCAGCACCATGCAGCTGAAACTGCTTTTATTTCTCATTCCTGGCTAGACAGTGCTCCCCACTGAGGAACAAAGCCCTAACTGATGTGTTGCTGAGCAGGGCAGTCCTAGGGCTGAACAGGGTCACTCTGGCACTTGGGATACCAATATATCAGCGAAAATACCTCAAAAAGTGAATCTTTGTAGAACACTCTGTGTATATATGTGTGTTTTACCTAACATGTGAGCTTGCAGGTGTATCCTTTACAAAATAACATAGTAAATCTTTTTCTTCTTCAGGCCTTGTGCTTTACTGCCCACAGCAGCTCAGTTTTGTTTAACTGCGGACTGCTTGCCCACAGCAGTAAGGTATGATGGTCTGAAAATAGTTTATTTATCAAGTTCTCTTAATTCTAAAGTTTATCTGATGATCAGTTATTTTAAGGATAGTGTATTGATAACAGAGCCTGTGGTAAAATGCTGCTGGAAAATAGGAAGCTTTCATTTATGTCCAGCGCTCAATTTGCATTCTTTTATGTAGTTTCTGTTGCTTGCACACATTACATGCAAAAAATACACTCACACAACTGCTGAGTGCTGGAAGGTCTGTGCATTGCTCAGTGACATAAGACAGGCACTGTAAAACTTCCAAAGCATGTTTCCTTCTCCTTCTTGTCACAAAGAGGTGGGTGGCAGACTGTCCCAAACTGGTCCGTTAAGCTCACAAGTGTATCTCAATTCATCCTTATAGTGCTTGGTGTGGGAAAATAGTCTGAAACAGCAAATATTGGTAACGTGTTTGTCAGAAGTTTAACTGAAAACAAATGATGAAGTTTTTAGTGCTTTCAACCTGTATTTTTTTTCACTTCCTAGTGGTATTAAATGAATAGTTAGCATCTGGCTGATAATAGGGTTTGGGTAGTGTTAATATTTGGGCCAAATGACATAGATTTATTCACAATGTGTGGGGAGAAAAATGGTGATGTGTCTTTGTTCTTTCCACACTTTTCTGCTCCGTGCTGAAGCAGTAATTAGAAAGCAAATGACTGACTGTTTTTTTCCTTCTGTAATAATTTTTTGAATTCCTTAGATGTTTCATTACCTTGGGTATTGAGGAGGCAGATTGTTCATAATTTAAAATCTGCCTTTGCAGGACTTCAGCCCTTTTCACATGCTTGAAGGGATGCCCACTAACCACCGCACTCCTCTGCTGTGGAGCACGTGCTTCCTCTACATTGTAGATTTTAAAAGGTTTAATCTTCAAAGCTGGTCATGTAGCAATTTTTTACTTTGTTTTCCAACTGAAAAGAAGCTATTCCCTTTCATTAATATTCTGGGTTAGGTCTCTGGGTTAAAATGAACAGAGGATTTGTAAGGTTCAGACACTTGGAATTTCAATCTTACAGCAGGAGAACAGGTGTGATGATTCAGGAAATGTCATTGATGTTTCACCTTCTGCTAGAAACACTTTTGTCTTTGGGTGATTTAAGTTTTAAATAAATTTCTGGACATTTGGAAGGAATCGTCTATTGCAGTCTGCTTCTGTTCCTCTCAAGGAAATCTTTATCTTCAAAGAGTGTAATGGAGGGTGTGTTTATGAGCTCTTTAAAGTGTGAAAGTGTTGGTGGAAATGTCTTGGGTCTTCAGAATTCAGTGGTGAATCCTTTTTGTTTTGTTTGGACCCAAAGGAAAGAAAGTTGCTTACCAAATTTATGGAAGTACTTAAACATGTGCTTTTCCAGGCGTGTGAAATGGTTGGCACTTATATCCAGGTCTATATCATAATCTAATAAACCTTTAATCCAGAAGAGTCTTTAAACTACTCTTTCTGAGTAATTTAAACTGTTGTATCTGCCTGCCTGTAAAAGATGGATAATATTGCCATTCACCTGGGAACAATCTTCATTAATAAATTTCGATGGAATTCCATTCAGTCTTTTCATCTGTGCTTGATATAGAATTCTGCAGGTGCAGTCAAAGGTGAAATTGGGTGGGAAGAGGAGGAAAAAAGAATGTCTAACTTCATAGCAGAAGGTTTTTCCCTTTAGCTTTTAACATACTGACATATAACTTTGATTGCTCACTTTTCCTAATGTAGCACCAAAACTAGGCATTCAACAGGCTCTTATCAAATGTGAGTGTTCTTTTTCCTGAGTTGATACTAATTAAATGCAATAGAGATCATTCCAAACTTGAAAGCATAGGTCATGGTTCAAAACTGGGATGTACAGTTTTAGAGTATCCATCACTTTTGTCATTTATATTTCACAAGTATGTACAATTCTGTGAATTCTGCCTCACTTCTGTGATTTGTGTACAATCCAATGAAAAAGGATTGATAATGGAAAGACCTCATCTGCATGTTAGTAATCAAGATAATAGAAATCTAAGCCTCATTTTTTGCTCCTCTGTTTAAAGCAAAATTCAGCAAGCTGGAGGTCATATACCTTACTTTTGTTCAGTTCCCTACTTAGCAGAAATTACAAAGTGAAGAACATTTCATTTTCTGGCCTGTGCAATTGTTTACTTTATAACGCATTTTATTTTAGGGGTGCATGTCCTTCTCCAGTCAGATAGCACCTCTGTACCACAAAGTGGCCATGGGAGCCCCTGTTATCCTGCCCTGTTCACAATTTGTGTGTTGTGCCTGTCCTGGCAATCAGCCCTGTGGGAACCTCCAGGAGACAATGCTGGGAGCAATCTGGAATGGCTCACAAGTTGTTGTCTGACATGTGGGCTGATTTGCCAGCTAAAATTACCTCAGATTCATGAGGACACACAGAGAAGTCACTCTCCTCTTAAAATGTGCTGAATTTCATCTCTGTGAGAGCTGAAGTGAGAAGGGCTTCTACCACTTCACCAACTTGGTTGGAAGAGGCCAAAGGGGCAGTGGTCAGTGGCATGTCAAAGATAGGCAGAGGTAGTTGCAGAAGCCTTGCTTTTTTAAGGAGGGATTTTTTCTGCCTTGGTGAGTTTAGGAAGTAGTGAAATATTTCTAAAACTTTAGAAAGATGTTTCCAATATTCTCATTTTACATCTGATAAAAAAGTGATCACTGCACCCCCTCCTCACCCTGGATTCTGCCAGAGAGAGGGGACAGATGAACCAACTGAGGGACGTATTTAGTCTTTAAGTGTCTTTTGGTCTTTTAGAACTTTAGAATCACCAGCTTTGGGTTCACTTAGAGATGATGAAGACTCAGGATAATTATGAGTGTCATGAGAAAGCAGATTCTACTTCCATTGAGTTTATAAGCTTAACAATGTGAATATTTTAATTTTTCTCAATATTTTCTACTCCTTTCTATCAAAGATACTGAATGGACCAAATTATGCTACATGCCCCATGAATGCCAACTAGTTCTTTATCCACCTACCACTGGAATATTATAGGTCAATTTAGCAAGATCGTTAACAGCAACCATTTTTATTCCCTTTGCTCCTATTTGAAATCCCAGAAGATGAATTCTTATGCAGTCAGTTCAACATGTAGATGACCAATTTATGTTGTAATTCCTAAAACAGTGTGTTTAGAATTTATGCTAGCTATGTCTCACCAGTACTAAGCATTCTGTTTCCTTTTCTTGCATTGATTCTGGAAGGAAATAATATTCATTTTGGTTAACCTATCCTTCAAAGACAATTAATTTGTATTTAGAGCATTAAAAATAATTTAAAATTAGATTTATGTCAAAAGGTTTCCTGGGATCCTGAGTTTTCTTAGTCTTTTGTCCTGTGTGTACACTTTTTCAGAATGCTGCACTTATTCCACCAGCATGTAACATGTTCTGCACCTCTTAGAGATATCCTAGGAAAGTCAATTCTACCTACTGTTTTTTTCCAGATTAGATTGGTTTATAAATTGGTCTGGAATGTGAATTTCCTTCTCTAGTGTGGTCTTTCATTAAAAGCTATCTTTACATCATGATAAAACTTTTCTTTAAAAAACAAAATACTTAATTTCATTAATCTGTTTAGCAATACCAATATAATGAGCCATAATATTGATTTTTTTTACTTAGGATTTAAAATCTCTATTTGTTTCCACAGAATTAAATGCTTCAAACTGATACTCAACCTCCTTACAGTCCCATCTTTAATTTAGTTGTTATAATTAGGCATTAACTGGTGTCGGTGGTATAGCCAGTTACAAGCCATTCTGTTCTGCTTGTCTTGATTATCACAGTTTGGATGTAAAGTAAATTAGAATGAAAGACTATACAGTCCAATTACAGATAAAAGCAGCAAACTCTACTGCTGTAATTAGATGCCAGTACTATTTTTCTTAGATATTCTATCTCTGAGGGCATTTCTTGTAGCTACTTTGCTGAAGCTAATGTTTAAAGATTTTATAAATGCTTTGTGTCTTTGTGGCATCATCTTTGCTCCTTCAACTTTAAGTGGCGTGTTTTGATGTGCAGGATCTGTCTCTATACATTCCTTGCCCATGATTCATTTTTATTTCAAGCTGATGTAATGCATTATCCATGTTATGAGTGTGTGGGCCTTAATAAGCAGGAGTGTTAAATAGTTTTCATCCTTTTCAGGACTCAGACATTTCCAGGGAGGAGGCACCTGCTTTTTGCCACAATGTAAAATAATTCCACCCGTTTCTCCTCTGCCACAGCAGGTAAGAGGGGCTGTGCTGAGGGTTCTGCTGTCTCCCACCTGTGTGACTTCTCCACCAGGACAGTGCTGTTGACAGAGTTGTTCTGAGTCTCTACTACACCTCATTGACAGTCACAAATGTTAAATAGCACCTCCCAGAATTATTCATTAAAAAGAGTCTCTGGCTTCTTGGGATATGGGGAAGGGAAACTCACTCAGCAGGCAGTTGATTCAAGGTCATGTAAATTTTCTTGACTGCTACTCCAGCATCCTACAAACTAGCTATTGTCTTCATCAGGAATCTTTATAAATTGGCATGCAAGCATCCATAAAACAATGAAAGACAATGTCAATTGGATTTGCTTTGCTATATTTTGCAGAAAAAATCCAGCTTCTTTATGAATAGCAAAAAAGCTTCAGCTCCAAAATTGCTGAAAAGCAATGAAAAAGACAAGAACTGTTTAATGCTCAACAAGGTCACTGTAAATACAATATTTTTAGTACTTTTACTTGCAGACAGTGTTAAAACAGTCTGTAGATGCAAAAAATACTTTATGGCCAGAAAAAAAATACAAACTCTGCTATATTAATCTTTTAAGTCCTTGGGGTAAAAAGGAAGTACCTTTCAAGTAATTTAGGGGAAATCTGGTGTTTGCTGTAGCTGATCAAAAGCACCTTACAGAATAATTTTTGTACTGAAAAATTCAAATGTATAGTTTTGTTAAGGGAAAAACTTAGATTCAGTTAACACATTGCTGGAACACTGCATCAAAATGATTGGCTTTGACCATTTTGTTTTGGCAAAGTTGTTTCAAGTCATTCCAGCACTTTCTAAGTATTGCAATTAGTGAGTGTTAGTACTGCATGTGCCACTCAATATTTCACATTCTACAAAATCTAAAACTATTTGCATCAGAGTAAGTTTGCTGAAGAAACAATATCTTTATGATTTTTTGGTGGGATAATATTTTACTAGGAAATATAAAATTGTTTTGTAAGAATTGCAGTTCCTTTTTTCTATTGAAATAATTGAATAGTCAGTTATTGAGTAGTTTTCTAGCTCTTTAGCAACCACTAATATAAATTAGGTGACTGACTGTACAAAGTGTTATTCTGTAAAGTCATAAAATACCATTTATACATAATAAAACTTTCAAATTAGTACAAATGTGTATCAGTAAGGCTAGTACCTCAAACAAGGAAAATGAGGAGCATATTGCTCATTATGTGTGAAATTTGCCCGT
This sequence comes from Ammospiza nelsoni, assembly GCF_027579445.1. Taxonomy (NCBI): domain Eukaryota; kingdom Metazoa; phylum Chordata; class Aves; order Passeriformes; family Passerellidae; genus Ammospiza; species Ammospiza nelsoni. The sequence goes on from NC_080645.1 coordinate 6,865,146, forward strand.
TGAGAGTAGTCCTCCTGCTCGGATGTGAGGTCAGAGTCTCAGAGATGAGCTGAGCCTCTGGAGGAGAGCCTGGCATCCAGGTGCACCTCTGGTGACAGCAATGGCAGCAGCAACTCTCCAGCACCACCTGAATGACACTCTTGAAACATCAAAGAGCTCCACAATGGACTTTACATTGTCTGGAGACAGGAAATTTAAAGAGATTAAATGTGAGTATCATGATATTAGAGACAATTATGGGGCTGATGTTATAGCTGGCAGTAAAAGAGATTTAAAAAACTCACTTGTATTATTGATGTTTCTTCCTTACACACTGTGTTTGGGTATGGTTTTAATGTGCCAGTACAGCATAAAAGACTCACGTTGTTTGATTCTCTAGGGTAAAGTTAATTGGTAATTTAAACAAAAATGATAATCAAAAAAACATTTAGCAAGTTGTATTATTCAAAGCAATGTTAAAACTTCCTGTTTCACAGCAAAGGTACAGAAAATTATGTATGTTGATTTAAGGAGATTCAGTTTTACGTGATTAATTTTCTAAAGATCATTTAAGGTGTAAGCAAAGCATATATTTCCTTGTGAAACTGAGTTGGTCCGACCCCTCGCTAATTTTGCCTACAATTAGTTTGGTGTAATTATCACAGCGTACAATTTAGTCTGCTTCCACAAAAAATTATTGTTCACAGGACCATAAAACTCTTTAAAAATTGCTTAATGAACAACTCAGCCATGAGTATGTCTTAGAAGATGAGAACTGCTATTAAATATGTAGAACATGAAGATGCAATATGTGTACATTGCACAACACAAACATGGTATAAAACCAACCTCCTGGACACTCTACAGATTGGAAGAGTAGAAGGAGGTCACAAAATGAAAGGCTGTATCCAAACACACCAAACTGAAGCAAGATGACATACAAGCTAAATTCTGCTATCTCCTGATTTCTAAAGATTTGGATTTTCCACATTATTATCTGACTATGAACTCAGGCTTTGTTGTGGTGGGTTTTGTTTGGTTTGCTTTATTTCATCATGGTGATTTTTTTGTTTTAAATGAAAAGGTTGCCATCATTTGTATCTGGGATTTGGACTGAGTTACATACTACTAGTTGAGGTAAAATTGATTGGTGCCACTGCTTCCTAAAGCTAGAAGACCCACATGCCAAGCACCAGACATGGTGATTTTGATTTCTTTTTTCAAGTAAAGGAAATTGAATAGCATTTACCAGACTTGAATTATCCAGCAGTCCAGAACCTAGGATCAATCCATAGCAAGAATATTCAGACATCTCTACAGCACCTGTACATTCACTAGGATTGTTTCATATCATATTTTTGCTGCATAAATCCACAGAATTATCTTCTGATTTATAATTCTTATGCTTCTCTCATAAGAGAAAGCAAATCAGTTTTCTTCTCTCGTTAATTCTTAGAAAGACTGAAGAAATTGTTTCCTTTATTTTCTCTGTAGACAATGGTAAAGAGAAACATAACAGCTCTCATTGAACCTTTTTTTCACCCCACCAGGTTCAAAAGAAAAAAAAAAATTATCTGGAGTTTCCTTGGCATGGCCAGAATGACACATCTACCTCAGCTCTCAGCTTTGTCAGAGATGAACCCTTTCCATGACATCTCAAAGGGTACATAGAAAGTGACAAAGAAACTCATATTTCTGTTGACTTTCAGTGCAAGAGTTACTGATATTTTGTCTCCTGCTATGGAAACCAGTGCTGCTAGAGGGGAGTCATTCCTTGGAACTGGAGTGTTTTGTGGGACAGCTCTATAGATAGGTCTGGATTGATTCTGTGTGGGTAGTATAATCCTATTGAAAAACAGCTCCCAAACCTGCCTAAGAATCTGAAATGAGATTTTCAAAGATAGAAAAATAGTCCCTAAGGAAAACCTAGGGGTTTAGGTAAGGGTTAAACCATATGGTGTTGTATTACATTTCCAAAATGCGGGGGAAAGAATAATTTCTCTCTTCATTTAGCAAGAAAAACTTTAATCTACATCTTAACCTGTGCATTTCCTATAGCATCTATTACCATGGTAGCATGATGCTGACTTAGGAGTTCTCCTCTTTTAAAACCTTTTGTCTTAAACCACTGTTATGGGTTGAAATCTGATAATGATTTCCTACTGCCAGAGCATATTAAGAAACCTGTTTCCATTGCCAGTTTGTAGCAGGAAAAATGTGATTGAGCTTCAAAATATTGTTTCTATTCTAAGTTTTGTCAACAGTGTACAATAAAGTCTTTTGGGTGAGATTTTCAAGATGCACATAATATTAGCCAAAATAGTGTCAGTCATAAAAGTCTCCTTGTCTTTAGTGGACAAAGAGGTAAATAGTGCATTTTTAAATTTTTTTTTTTAATCCTACTGTCATTTATTTTAGTGCTTCATGGCTTCATAAGATGTTATTTCATTGGTTGCCATACAGCCAAAACATCTTTTGCTCGACTCAAGACCTCTTTCCTTGGAAAACGAATGGAGTACCTTTTGGAAACCTTCCAGCTAATAGTCTGCTCCAGATGGTGCTGCTTGCAACTTCTAAGAAGCACAGGAACAGACAGCAAGTGCCTTATTCTTTCTGTCAAATAAACAATCTATGTTTTGGTAGGTCGGGATGTGGTAGAAATAAATCAAACTTCATGAGCATGAGCAGTAAGCTGAACCTGTAAGTAGAAGTGTTTGACTTTGGAGGTCGAGTTGCCTACTATCAAGCTCAGAAAGGAATTCCTGATGATACCTTGTGGCCAGCCAAGTGGTGGGCTCAGTTTCTAGCCTGGCTTCTCTCTCTAAGGGAAAAAGAGCCATGCTCTTTTTAAAAAGTGGTGCCTGGAGATGACAAAACTAGCAGGGTGAGGGCTACTGTTCAAACAGCTCCGCAGCTCAGATGCTGGAAGTCTCATCATGATATGTTGTGATGCAGCTGTCTGCAGTCTGATACAGGCTGAAAGTGTGGGGAAAGGCCAAACCTTCTGATTGTTTAAGTAACAGTATATTCACCATGTTATCCAAATGGTCAGTGTGCAAGTGCAATTAACAGCTTGTTTTATGCTGCTCATTTATTCCTTGCATACTGTAAGTAAAGATCTCTCAGCAATACACAAGAGTTAAACTCTGAAAAGTATCATTATGATTCTGTTGTGTAGAAAACAATACTGTAATTGAGATTATTTGTCCATTTCATTGGAAGAGTCACAATACCTGTAAATACGTTGATTCTATCTTTAATTCTTTGTTTTCCTTCTATGTGCTCAGTGCATACCATTTTCTTGGTCTTTCAGAAGGCCTCAAAATAGCAGTAATTAATCTTTAGTGATAGTGAGTATTCTATTAGCTGTGAATAATAACTTTTACTTTCATTAAGATGCTTTTTTTTTTTTAACCTCTAAGGAATGCAAAGTACTGTTCTCAATTAGTTATGATGATGAGAGGAGTATAAACTGTAGTCATGGGACAGTTACTATAAGCAACTCAGACCAAATGTTTAATTGGCATAGATTGGCCCTGCTCCATGTTTTGTGTGCAATTATAGACACCTTCCTGAAGCCTAGATTTTGCCCTTGTAGACAGTCATTTGAGATTTTTTTCTTTCCCCTGTAGATGTTTTTTCTCCATGTACTACTCTTTGACTGCACAACTCACAACTGTACCTGGGTATCAGGCTCAGGGACAAAACTCACTCTTTTTTGGAGATGCATCAGAGTAGGATTATATGAAACTTTCATATTCTGCAAACAACTACTTGATTAATCAAATAATTACATTAATATCCATTGCACCTTATAGATTTTATGTTTGAATCTTTCCACAGAAATGAATGGTAAAACTCACATAAAAATTACTTTGGAATCAAGAGCAGTCCCTGGCTCTAGGGATTTTTGTCTGTGTCATCCCACACTTTACTTTCACCTACAAGAATGACAGTCATGACTATTTATGTTGGAAAGTCTACACTTAAGTCTCCTGGAATTTACATGGCCCAAATATTTAAACAAGTGGTTGTAATATTTTACAGCCTTTTGAGTATCGGAGAGAGTTCAAATTCTTATTGATATTTGGAATATGATTTTACCAAATTTCATTGAGGAAATTGGCTCAAAAATTTAGGGTTGGGAAGGATAGTTTAAAATTTGTAAATACTGCAAAAGCTTGTATCACAATTTGGTAACAGTTTATTGTTTAGAGCAATTCTACTTCTTTCCAACAACAGAAATAATGCAAGTAACTACAGATTTCTAAAATAATGTGTATATATATATGTGTGTGTATGTGTGTAAAGGTGTTTATACATATGCATATTCAGTGTATGTGCACTTGTGTACACAGTAAATGGTATCAAACTAATGTGAAAAGTATTAAATAATAGGAATAGGACCAGGATAAAAAAGCAAGGAGAAAAAAAAATAAACCAATAACTATTCCATTCATTCTGAGCACATCACAGAGAATTGCATTAGGAAAACAATAAAAAATGTGCTTTTAATCTGATAGTAAAAAACCCCAATAAAATAAAAATGAGATCCATTAATGAAAATAATGGATTTTATCCAAACTAGTTAAACACTTAGATTTTTTTTTTTTTTATACAGTACTTTCAGCTAAATACTGGGTTGCTAGTGTGCAATTAGTACCAGTGTATACGTTTAAGAACAAGATGAATTGAGATAGATAAATACATTCTTAATGATTGCAGGAGAGCTCTGGTTAATAAAAGAAAAATGAAACTTTTTGTTGGATGGCATCTTAAAATGAAATGGCTAAGACATTTTGGAATGTGTTAAGTCCTGAGGAAATGGATTAATGGGACAGTAATGTGGTAGTACTACCTAAAGGCAGTTCGGTTTAAGAGATACTTCATTTTTGGTCACAAAATTCCTCCTGTGGTCTGAGATTCTAGAATCCTTTCAGTTGACAAGTTGAAATTATTGTTTTCAGAAATAATGGATCAGAAACTAGGTTATGAAAATGCATTTACATTGATGATACATTTTTTGTCTTTGTCTCATTTTGGTCTTTCATGTGTTTTCCTCTGTTTGGTCCTTTGTGTCCTGAAAGACTAGATGTGATTAGAAGTTAAATTTAAGTTGCATGGATAAATGATTAACTTATTAGAAATCACAATTCACAACTTAATTTATCACATGCCTCCCTAATTTTTCACATGGTGATTACAAATGGGGGCTATATGAAAAATTTGAGACATATAAGATAAATTGCAGAGCCACGTGATAAATGTACTTATCATGCACCTTTTGGCAGCTTTACCTCCTCTCTGCTCGCTCATCCATCTCTCCTGGGACTTATGGAGAAACCTATGAGCAGAGTCAATAAATCACTGAAATTTTAAAATCAAATTCTCCTAGAAATACTTTGTCCCCTTTTTGCCAGGTGGAGATTTGCATTGTCCAGTGCCACTCCTGCCACATTTCTGTGCAGCAGTTCTGTGGTCATTGTAGGTCAATGGCTTTTTGGCTGTGGAACGTGGTGATTCCTGACATCCCAAAGGAACACAGACTTTGCTTTCTCACACTTGTCCTGCAAGATACTGATTGTAACATGGAATGAGACATCTCTGTGTGTGCCTACTCTGGAGCTAGCTAGTTCTATGTGTAATGAAACCTTCTGGATCATAGTTTAAATTGTGTTTTATATGCCCATGACATAATTTGCAGAAGATTATCATGGAGCGGTGCTCTAACATGCTTTCAGAAACACTTTTCTAAAACCAAATTTCAGCTTGTATAAAGAGTGGTTATACAAAACATATTGCAAATGATTTGACATAATTATTAAAGGGTTTTTTCAAGCTCTCTTTGCATGCAAATTGGGAAAAAAACTTTGTACATGTTCAAAACAACTTCCTTAACTGGAAAAAAAACTATTGAAAGAGAAAAAGGTAAGGGGAAAATGAAGTAAAAATAATTAAAACAGAGTAGGAATTTTCTATTTATAACTATTATTGATATTCTAGATATATTACATATTATATATATTCATATCTATTAAAGTATCATATAGTATGTTATTGTCATTTATATAATAATTTATATATAATAATTCATCATTATTTATATATAATCACATATTGTGATTTCATATATTATGTAGGTTTTTAGATATTTCAGCATCATGTAAACATTTTAAGAGTACCTTTTTCTCACTGGAGAGAGCAATGTTACAGTTCCTGTAAAGCTGGTTAGAATTTAAGTTTGTCAACTCATTTACATAATATTTTTTATCTGTGCAGGGAGGAATGATTCCTTCATGTCTTTATATTCTTCGGATAGTAGTGGAACCAGATGAGAGAAATGCTTGTTTTGGCACTTCCCCAAAGAGAAATATAGATTTTGATGTTGGCAAAGATGACTTCAGCAAATAGTGCACATAAAAAGCCAGCATTTCATGCAAGTTCATAAGGAAAAACTACAGAATAGAATAACTTTTATGAAGAAATTCTATGTCTTACTTTGTGAATAGGTCCCAGTGCTACCATAATAATGCCCAGTTCTACAACTACAAACACTTATTTGTTCAAAGTGAATATTAACATTGTAATTTACTATCTAATTACAATTTTATAGTAATAACTGAAAATGTGTTGTTAAAAAGCATTGCATTCACTGCCTCACACTCTCAGGCTGTTCAGGCTGCTCTTAACAGCATAGTGTGTGATTTTTGCCAATCTGAAAGGACTTATAGAAAGAATTTATGTGGATTTTTAAAAGTTTCATGCTCAAATCTTTTTATTAAAAAATGTTTTAGAAAGCTACTCTAAATGCTCCAATATCACAGTTACATTGCAGCTGAGGAATAATTTCTGTGAGCTTTAATGGAGGAGGATTGAGCCCTGTGAAAAATCAGTTTGCATAGCAAGTCCTCTTCATGTAAAAGGCTTTGCATTTTATTTCTCAAGGAACAACATATCTCACTAATTTAAATGCTCCAACAGAATGGGTTAATCTTGTAAAAGGTTGTTATTTTTGTCAACTAATCTGAAAAACCTTTCACTTAAAACTACAGAATTAAAAGCTAATTGAAAAAAATTAAAGCAGTATCGATACTTAAAACTACAGAATTAAAAGTTAACTGAAAAAAATTAAAGCAGTATCGATACTTAAAAATAAGGCATTCATAAAATGCAGTTAGCTGGAGTTGATTATTAGTAAAAGATTCCCATTTTTTTGGATAGAAAAATTATTGTATAAGAACTGCAAAAATAAGATTTACTAGTGATATCTAGTAAAGTACACTAGTGGTGTACTTTAAAAAAGTATACTGATTTAATCATAACTTACATAAACAGGAAAATTTTAAGAAAAAAGTTAAATATATTAGATTCCATTTATTTGATGGAATTACTTTTGTATTCAACTATATAAATAAATTATTTTTGATATAAATTACTTTTGTATTCAACTGTGTTCGTAACTGTAATTAGCAATAAAAATAATAATTGATAATTTTGGTATGATTATAGTGCAGACTGAAAAATAGCTGAGGAGTTTCAGGGTGTAAAAATCTTGATGCATCTCAGGTAAATGGTTTGTGGTACCTGCCAATAGATGTATCTCTCTTTTAAGACCTAACCTAGCCAGATGTTTGTGGATAAGATGAAGTAGGCATGTAGATTTCTTGACACACCTGGACTGTGTGTGAGTACTCACACATGCCTTTTTAATCAATATCTGTTAGGGGCTTTATAGAGCTTTTTTCCTGATAGGCAAAAGAAAGTACAGTTTTGTAACTTAGTACTTCTTGTCTTTAATCATAAAGCTAAAAGTGCTGTCATAACTCAGCAGTCAGTTATTGTTTCATTTGCAATAGGAAGCATTGTGAGTTGTTCTGATGGTTTCAGATTGCTGCCTGGTAGAGCACACTGTGGTAGGTTTTTCCCACCTGTCTGTGGATAAATGCAGCCCCAAACCCCAAGCTATTTTGTGCTATTTACAGAAGAAATTAATCATTCCTTCTTATTATCAATAAGGTTCAAATGTAAATTTCCCTCAGACACAGGAGTGCTTTTTTTATGACATTTCCCCTAGAAATCCTTTCTGCTGGTTTTGCTCCTGAGAGAAAGGTGAAGGAGCACCATGACCATCATTTCCAATCTTCCTCTTGTCATTTATGCCATCACAGAAAGAAAGGCTCCAAAGTTCAGATTGGACAAAGCAAGCAGTAGCTTGGGGAATAGCTGATATTTAATTGATTTTGTTGCTTTGCTAAATTGATTGTTTTCTTGCTAAGGAAATGAACAACCGTGCTCCATTCTTTATTGTTATCAGTTGATTGTACTTGTTTTACTGCACAATTTTGCCAGAGAGGGATTATTGCAAATATCGTGCAGTGGAATGCGTCTGAACTAAAATGAGTGCAAACATTTAATGTTCACAATGCAGGATGCACAGAAGCCTATGAGAATTTGCAGATAAATTTGCCTAGATAAGCAGTTTTTAAGCCATCATAAGATATAGGGCTTCAGTCTCATGAAATTATGCACTGAATAGACTGGGTTTGTTGAAGAGCAAACTGGCATCTGTGTAGCTGGTTAGATGTGAGGTGGTGCCATTATCAGTGGAGGCAGATACAGGTGGCACTGGGATAGTCAGGGGGATTTTCAAGGGATAAGACAGATTTTTCCATCTAAGTAGAATACAATTCATTAACCAGAACAAAACCAAGCCAAGTGCCTGTGCTGCATGGGAGGAGTGGAGCTCTGTGTCCCTGGGGAACGCTATTCAAAAATTATTAGACAGTTGTGGGAAGGGCACCCTGAAAAGCTGAAAGTGTGAGTGTCTGCTGGGCATCCAATCTTTTTGAGGGGTATAAAATCATCTTGTAGGGAAATGTTGTATTATTTCTCATTCTTGAGAGGGAGTTTCTTTCTGTGAAAATCCTGCTAAGGCAGCTGCAGTCATCAGAGTGACATCTGCTTGTAAGGTCATCTTCTGTTGAAAGTGTTTTGTCACAGAATGCAGAGGGCTTCTTTCACTGCCAAAAAGCCACTTTAAAAGATTGACAAGAGAGATTAGAGAGGCTACAGAAATTTTGGAAGACGTTCTTTTAACCTTTTTATACAGTGCCATCTTGGCAGTAGCAAGTCTGTGGCAGGATTAGTTAGGGACCAAGCATTTCTGGAATTGTGCTCCTTTTTTTTCTTTTCTCTTTCCATTTGGGGTATCAATTAACTGCAATTTCACCAGGGCAGTAAAGCAAGAGAGTAAACAGTAAATAAGCAGAGAGCAAAATTAAAAACAGTAATGAACTTTATGAATATGAGAGTGCTATAATGTTTGAAATGCATTTATTTTGGAGCTTCACATGTTCTGGGAAAAGATGATGACTTTGTGAATGTATTGCCTCATTTTACATTGCAGAGACTCTGTTTATTGGCCCTGGAGGCTGACAAGGAACTGACACCTGTGCCCAGACCTTGGCAGCAACAGGCATGTTCATTATGCAGCAGAGAGGAGCAGACTTTACCATTGCAAGGAAAAACAGGTTAAGCAGCAAAATGACTGGGGCACTGGATTTACTAACACAGCTGACCTACATGGAAACTGGTGCTTCTGTGTCTGTGCACCACTATAGTGCCAACTGCTATTTTGGGGAATCTTTTTGGGAACTGAATACTGGGCACAGAAGAGCTCATCAGAGCTGGGAAAACCTCAAGATATTCAGATAAGGAATTAAAAAAAATCAAGTTTATAGTGCCTTTTCACATGGATCTTGTGAATTGTATTTGCGTACTGCGAAGAGGAAGGCTTAGATTAGATATTGGAAGAAATTCTCTCCCTGTGAGGGAACTGGCACAGATTGCCCAGAGAATCTGTGGTTACCCTATCCCTGAAAGTGTTCAAAGTCAGGTTGGAGGGGTCTTGGAGCACCCTGGGATGGTGGAAGTTGTCTCTGCCCACAGCAGGGGTTGGACCTGGATAGTCTTTGAAGTCCCTTCCAACACAAAGCATTCTATGATTTTGGGAAGGGAAAACATTCATTTCTTTGGGGGAAGGGCCCTAAATAAGACCTATCAGAGAAAGGTGAAATGGTACAGATGTGTTCTGTGTTAAATAAGGCTTGTAAATGTCTTGAGTTATCTAAAAAATAATTCAATGAAAACTTACACAGAAATCCACAGTTGTGCAAACCCCAGGGTCTGGCAAAGGAGAGATCAGTGTTTACCTGTTGCTAAGTTCAAGGTTGATTACTTTAGAAAAATGTCGTTTTTTCATTAAAAAAAAGCATTTTCCATAAGTGACCATTGTGGTCTGTAATGTCACTTCCATGCTTTCTGTGTGACCATATCTACAATAAGGGTAGACTTTCATTAAAGTAAGGCCTGAAGCATACGCAGGTAGATTTTATTTTAAATAGCACTATCTATATAGATTATAAAAGGAAAGTTTTGTAAATGTGGTATTTCAGAAACACTGGGAAGCAATTAGAATCATCCATTTAGTGAATTTTGGTGGTCAGAAAGGCATTAGCTAGGACCTGCTTTACTCATTCATCATACCCGGTTACTTATGGATAAACAGGGTGGTATGGTGTCTTGCTAATTCTCAGATATCATTATATAATATAATTGTGTTCTTGAGATGCTGTTGAAGGCCATTTGCAATTACTATTGTGTTGTATATTGGATACACAGGTCTAAAACAGTAAGGTTAAGTGTGGCACAGCAAACACAGCGATTGGGTCACTGGTGTGAGCTCTGCACTGGGAGTGTGGTTATTCCTCTGTGTGTGTGCTCTGCACTGGGAGCATGGGTATTCCTGTGTGTGTGCTCTGCACTGGGAGTGTGGTTATTTCTGTGTGTGTGCTCTGCACTGGGAGTGTGGTTATTTCTGTGTGTGTGCTTTGCACTGGGAGTGTGGTTATTCCTGTGAGCGTGTGCTCTACAGGAGAGAGAAAGTTTGTATTGAAAGCTTGAACCCACCATGACACTAACAAAGGTATTTAGCTTTTTAAAGATAGAATTCTAGATGCCGAGATCACTGGGTTCATGCTACTACTCAGATGAGTCTGGGAGTGTGCCAGGAAGCTAAAAGCAGTTGATAAACCCCAGAAGAAAAGCAGTAAATCAAAAGCAAGAAAGCTTTTGAAAAATTTAAGAAGTGGCCTATAGGTAGGGATGATCATATAATTCTGAAAAAGAGCTTGATTGCCTCACAGAGATTGCTGTGTGACAGCATATTAATGGTCAGACCCTGAGAGCTTTGCACTTTGATTCTAATGAATGTCCCAGAAGTTTGGATGTTTATATGAACATTGTCTCTGTCTAAAACGATGAGTTTAAAACCTTACCTCTGCTGGGGTTTGATGTGTATCCTTTAATCTAGACTCTGCATTGATGGGATTATTCACATGAATGAGGTTTTGCCAGCTTAGTCCTAACATTTATGTGATGGATTATATTGATGCATTTGTTCCATCATTGGTCAGAATGATTTCAGCTGTGGTTTTGCTGCGTGAACTGGAACTCCCTTTCCCATGAGATCATCCAGTAAGTAACATGGGTTAAACCCTGCAATATTCTTCCTTACCAAAAAAGCAAAAAGCAGATCTCAGATCCTCTTTTCCACTGCTTTCAACTTCATTCAGGAGCAGGATCTGATACTGAATTGTTCTCTAATTAATTAATTGTTTCAAAGGCAAGATCCCCATGTGCCACTAAGCTACCAGTTCAAGAAGCGCAAAAGTTCTTTCTGAGTCTTTGAGGCAAAAGAGAATGAAAAGCTTTCTATAAGCTTTATGTACATCTTGATTATGTGTTTTTTGTGACCACTTACTAATATCCTTCTGTCTCCTTACTTCTGTTTGTAATGCCTGTAAGATGATAAAGTCCATATCGTACTTCTGGCCTTTCACGTCCCTTTTTCCTCTTATCAGTTTAGTCTGATCTCTTACTTGGCATTATGGGCATGTGGATGATTAATTTCAAAAACATTGTCAATTCCACTGATATCGGAAGTACTATTGGAATGCAATTAGTATGCACATACCTAAGTACCTGCTGAGTTGTAGCTTTATGCATTCAGAAATATGATGTACTTGTAAAGTCCAAGGATTTCAATCCACATCAGTTGAACTGTTCCTATTTTCAGTAATGAGATTTTGAAAAGGGTCTGCATGAAAAAGGTTTTAGCTACTTATACAATGGCCAGTCTCAGAAAGTACTTGAAAATATGGTCACACATTGGGAAATCAATGTTACTAAAGAGCAATTCAGACCTGAAAACTATGGCAGATGCCACAGCAGTCGTCACAACATGTATGTCATGGGCTTTTCATGACTGCACTTCTAATTTATCAGTTCTCTTGCATCAAAATCAGTTAAATAGGTATATGGTTCATTATTACAGAAAACTGCGTTAAAAGAAAACCTTGAAGCTGGAAAGTTAGTAATACCTAATTAAGGTAAGAATTAATTTAGTTAATTAGCCTTACTTCATCTCTTTTGTCTCTACTTACAGTGCTGCACCATGTTTTGTGTTGGAGACACCAGGCTATAGAATTTGACTCCCAATTCTCATGCTTATTTACTCTGTTCTCACCTTAGTTGTTTATTGGATTCCTGTTGCTGTATTTTATTTCATGTAATTCCTCTATCTAGTTTCTATAGCAATCCAGTTTTAATGTCCTTTCTTTTTTCTTTTTCGCCACAGCAGCTTGCCTGATCTTGGCATTATTTCTGAAACTTGGAAGACAAAAGAGGAGGAGGCAGAGAACATACTGAGGTTCACAGTGGCAGGAAAAAGGTAATGCTCAAACTGGAACTGGGGAGGATCTGCCTGTATTCAAGGAAAAATAAATTTGCTAAGAGGGTAATTAAGCTTTGGACTTCCTGAGTTGTGCACTCTCCAGTTTATATAGCTTTTCAGGACCCAAATGGATAAAGCTGTGAGAAATCTGATCTGAGTTGTGGACTGACCCTGCTTTGAGCAAAGATTGGACTGTAGGTCCAGCAAGATCCCTTCCAACCTGAGTGATGCCAAGCTCTGTGAGAGCATTTCTGGGGCTCTCTGCTATGGCTTTGTAAGTTGTTATTAAGTATTAGAGAATTGGTTTTCTTTTTTTTTCCCCTCCAGTTTTGGACTAGGCTAATTTGATTTATTGAAGAGAGTTGTTCCTCAGGTTCTTTGTTTCATTATTTTCCTTCTTTTACAATTTCAGCTTCACCTCCCTGCCTCTATTTCTTATACCTTTGCCCTCAAGTTTGGGAGTGCAAAAGCATTTAAAGGAATGAGTTGCCAGATTTTGCTAACCCTGGCAAGGCATCTTTGTTGAATTTTTGAAATGAGCTGTTTTGGCTGCAACTTTGAGAAAGTATTAATAATCTGGAGGCAAGCACTCAGGAGAGAAAATTGTATACTGATGCATTGTAATTCCTTAAAGGGCAAATGAAAATTGTGTTATAATTAGAAGTCTGAAGAGCTTCATTTCTGATAAAGCTGATTGGGGGCTTCAGCTAGGATCTGAATCAATAAGAGATTCCTGGTAAAATGTTTTTTAATCATAGGTGTTAAAGAGATTCTCTGCTAAACTTTCCCTGGAAAAAAAGGTTCATAGCAGGTGTTTGAATGCTTCTCTTGCTCATGCATATGCAGGTGTCTGCTTGGAGATGCATGAGGGGAAGCTCACTCCCCTGAAAATATAACACGCAATTAAGAAAGTAAACTCAGTGTTTGAAATAAATATTTAGAAAAAAATGGAAATATTTAAAATGGGAGGTGAAGTTAATTTTGAGGACTTTATGTAATACAGTCAAAGATTTTGGTTTAATCTACTATTTTGAAATATACTTTTATAAGAGTTTTTACGAACCTTAACATGGCACATTTCTTTATATTATAGTTGTAAGAGATTAATTTGTATTACTGCTACATAATTTCGTTAGCAACTTTCAAAATGCTAAATGAAGTATAAAGGCATTGAAAATATTTGAACAAGAAATTTTTTAAGCAATTTTGTTTTTTTTCAGAATAGTGTTTCTCAGTATATTGGTATTATGTGAAATACAAGAGGAATTAACTGAGGTAGGGCCATACATTATTGGTTACTGTCCATCCTTACAACTATTTATAGATATACATTTTTCCATGTCTTAAATGTGTTTACATTTTCTCAGGGCTTTAACATCATTGATATTTTCAGACGTATTACTGTACCACTCACCTTCAGTAAAACTTTGACTAGTTATAAATAGTTCAAAACCACTAAGTGAAGAAGAAAAAGTCTTTTTCTTCTCTGATTGGGATTTGGTTGTTGAATCTCACTTTGAAGTCCTGTCCCTTGGCAAAGGAATCTGAACCTGTTGCTAAAGTTTTCATTAGTTTTATAAGGAGAGGATTGTTTAGACAGAGACTCTGAAAAAGTAAGTTGGAGAGATTGGGAGTCACTAAAAATATCTTCAGCATATAAATTTGTAGAATTCCGTGTCACCAGTAGGACTGATGCTGGGGTGTCTTAGGAGAGAGGGTGTTAGAAAAAAAATGTTTGTAGAGCTCAATGTATGGGCAAAATAACATAATAATGAAAAAAGGGTCAAAACCAGCAGGTGCTGGTGAGGGTTTTCCCCTCATGCGGCCTCCATGTTCCTGCCAATGCTGGGCCCCGCCACCCTGGGCCTGAGGGGGCTTATTGCCACCAAATGGATCTCAAAACGGGTATCCAGGCCAAAAAGTGTCCATGCTGGAGCAAATAGGGAATTCCAGAGGGAATTCATCACTGTCCAGGTGGGGAGCTGAGCTGCTGGGAGACAGCTCTGTGAGGGTGGGTGGACAGCCCAGCGTCCCTGGCCAGCAGCATGTTCTGGGGACAAGGCCGGGAGATCCTGGATGCGTGTGGAAGGGCACTGATGGCAGGTCAGGGAGGGGATCCTGATCCTCTGCTCAGCCCCATGTCCAGTTCTGGGCTGGGGGAGCTGGGCCTGTTTAACCTGGAGGAGACTCAAGGGGATCTTATCTGTGTCCATCAGAGGATGGACCAGGCTCTGCTGTGGGGCCCAGGAACAGGACAAGAGGCAATGGGCAGAGACTAAAACACAGGATATCCATCCCTTCCACCTGAATATCAGGAAAAACTCCACTTTCAGGATGACAGGAGCAAATTGCCCAGAGACCTTTTGTGGTCTCCCCTCATGGGAGATATTTAAACCCCACCTGGACACAGCCTGTGCTTGGGGCTGGCCCTGCTTGAGCAGGAAGGTCAGACCAAATAACCTGGTGTGGTCCCTCCCAATATGACCCATTCTGTGCTCAGGAGAGGATACACAGCCAAATATCAATTTAATTGTGTGGTCTGGTCTTTGTGCCTTTTGAACATAAAATGTGCTGCTTCCTTCTCTTTTCTCCCTAGACTCAGAGGCATTTCTTCATAGCAGCTCTGTATTTAGGCAGCTACCTCATCATTATTCATCTAAGTCATCAAAATCATAAAAAAGGACTAAAAACCCTGATGTGTTATAAATAAAATATGGGAAGGAGGACAGTAATAGGAGTCCATATATTTGAGGGAATACCCACTCAAAAGCTCTCCCACAGCAGTTGCAATGTTTTCTTACTGTTTAAATATTTCAATCAAAGAATGAAATGCAATATGATCAATAGTTGGAGCTGAAATCCTATAGATGTTGTGTGACAGTATATGTACTCAATCTTCATTCAAAATTTACACAGTTTGTATTTCCTCTGATGTAATTGCCTCTGTGCTGTGGCTTTCAATAGCTGTAAATTAACTCTGTCATAATTGCTCTCTTTTGTTTCTTGAATATTTCTATCCTTGCTGTAAATTGTATTTCTGTTACTTCCAGTATTGATATTATGACATGTCCACAAGACAGCCCAGTATCTGGAGACATGTATATATCTTTTTGGAATAGTTTTCTTTCACCCTCCCCATTTTATTCATGCAGTTGATTTCTCTTGGCTCTGAGCCCAGTTTGGTTTAATTTTTGTTTATTTTGTGCAGGATTCCAGACTCTGCTTTGAGATGGGCACTGTATAAATTAATAAATAAATACAATATACGCTTCCTTTAAGTGGGTTGCTTGGCACATCTGTTTTTCAGAGATTTCTAAATCATCATAATCTGCGTAAGATATCTTTAGTTACATAAGATTGGGAACTGTATCATTTTTTAACATGTACAGGATTTCCCATTAAAAAGTCATGGTTTACTAACTGCTGCAGTGATCTGGCAATTGGATACTGAAGTATGTCTTAGTAGTTGGAATGCAGAATATTTAAGACACTGTGGGTATCTTAATTATGCTAAATACTTGTTTTTATGCTGAAAACTTATTTGTGCTCAGAAGATTTTTAAGGACTATTGTATATGTAAATATAGATGTTGCGTCTGGTTTAAAATACTGACATGCCTTCAGTATTAAGAGCTTTCACAGGCAGAACTGCAACAAAACAATGTTCAACTTATTGGTTTTGGCCAATGGAATTGCTTTGGCATAACCAAAAGCACTTTAATGGAAATCCAGGGGCATTTCCCATTAAAAAATTTCCAATTTTCATGATTATTTTATGTCAAGGTATCAAGGAGACAGTTAAAGATATAGTCAGCAAACTTTGTGGCACCAAATTAAGTCATAAATAGCTCAGAAAAAGAGACTACTGCTGAGGCAGGCAGCAGTTAGAGAGTTTGTTCTGCAGGAGAGCAGGGAGATTCAAGACACACAGGGCCTGAGGGTCAAAGATGACATTTGAGAGGAATGGGGGGAAAATTTGTTCTGATGAACTGTATAATCTCAGGGATTTCCTTACTCATACTAAAGTCAGCATCACAAATTGCTCTCCCCACAGAACACTACATTCTTGCAGCGCTCTAAATGGAATAGGTAGGTTCTAGGTATGACTGTTGGTTGCAATTTTCATTGCAATACTTGAAGTGAAGGTGGGAAGAAAGAGGAGGCAAAGGGAGAAGGATGGTGTGATCAATGCATACAGAATGAGCAGCTGGCACTCGTTAGTCACTGAGGTGGGGATGTCACAGGTTTGTAGGTGTTCAAAACACAAAGGTGTGCTACCATCCCATGATCTTCAACTCCATATTTTGTAAGGAACCTAATGAGACAGGTGATGAACATCCATTGAAGGCAGTTTGGGAGGCAGAGGAATACTTATGAATCCAGTGGGGATTAAGGTCTGACCAGAGCATTGAGTTTATCAGCACTGAGAAGAGGGAGTGCTTCCAGTCCTTGCCCAAATGTAAACCCTCAGGTACGTAAGGAGCTCTACATGGAGGAACCATTGATGGCTGAGAGGTTGGCAGCCATGGTCCATTAATTGTGGGATTAAGTGCTAATTGAGCTGAGATTCTGAAGGATTTGGATTCTGTATTAGTGCATGTCTCCTATCTAAGACTTCTGATGGCTTATGGGTTTAACCTTAAGCCTTTAAACAACTTCTTGCTATTCTGGAGAACTCTTTCCAGGTGTGCAGTTAATTCCTGGGTAAGAAAACACAGATATTTCAATAAAATCTCTGCATCTGGATCCTCACTAATACATTCATCAAATCACTTCTCTAATATCTGTGGTTTCTGAGACCAAAATCTTCTAGAGCTCTTGACCTCTACTGGAAGAAAAGGTGTATTTGCCCATATATGGCCCATTTATGACCCATGCAGATGGCAACAGGTATGTGCACAACATACCTTTCATGCTCCCAATTATGTTTACACTCCAAAAGGCTAGAATTCCTGGATATTTCTCATTTTTCTGTGTTATAGTTGGATGACATTATTGCCTCTAATATGGCAAACCTAAAACAAGGGATAATAGTACCTGGATTCTTCCAAGGTTTGTTAGAGGGCAATGAACTGTGAGAGCTGCACTCACTTAATGTAGTCCTAGTATGAGGTCCTTAGTTGTACAAAGCCCTCCAGCACAACTGTCTCATGGTTGGAGGGGATGCTGTAGAGGAAGCAGGGCTGCATTTTTGCTGACACTGCTTCATGATATAAATAAAATGTTTTAAAAGGCACTTTTTTTGGTGCTTTATCATATGGTGTCCTTATATTGAATGGCTAGCGTTTTGATGTAAGACCTTATAGATAAAATAAAAATGAAAAATGTGTGGAAAATTAGTTACTAGTTACAAAATATAAATTGTTCAAAAATGGAGAGAAAGAGGGTGGGAAGAATCATGTGTCCAGATACACCAAGGCATATTAAAATAGAGTGGTGCTGTGCACCTTAAATACAGCCACATAAACCAACCCTAAAATGCCTTTATTTGTGGAGGGAGTACACGGAAGCATTTCTTTAGAAAGCTGTTTGAAATTTAAACGTTTGGTATCACCACTACTGGAAGTAACCCAGTCCATGGCCAGAGGAATCAGGAACATGGTGATGACATGGAAGAAAAGGGGCGCGAATGGGAGCAGAATTAAAATGGTGCTGGCAGGCAACTCCTTGAGCGGCAATGTTTCCCATTTCTTTCCTAAGCACATCCACGCTTAGTTTCCAAGAAAGCAGGAAGGACACATAGGCAAATTGCCAACCAGATGGTGCAATCGAATAGGAAGAATGCTTACAGAAGGGCAGTATAACACAGAATTAAAAAATGCTATCATTTGCTTTCCTGATACAATATAGGACAAATTTCACATGGAAAGAGTTAATGTTAACTATATACTCGTGCCTTCTAGTCATCTTTGTTACTTAGCTTCAGAAAACCATCCACCTTTGAGTTCTCCTGTGGTATCCCCTCTGCCAAAGTAATTTAATGTACTCCAATTATGTGTTTCTTTGCAGATTTTTCAAAACTGCCTTATTATTCCCTAAATATATTTCTGGCAATATACAAAATTTTACTGAGAGGATGGTGAAATCCATTTCCAGGACTTGTGTAGTTGTTATTCTTATATAACATGAAGAATAGAAAATAGTGTTTGCTATGTAGGCTTCTATATAATCACTAAAAAGAGATAATATCAGTGTGGAATTAGGTTCAGATCAAGGAATTATAGTATTTTTCATGTTATGTAATTTCCAATTTATTACAGAAACTCTGGTGCGTATTGTTTGCATTTTGTCTTTGAAATAATTTTATATTGTTTTTTATTTGCAATGTATTTTTATTTTACTTAGAGTGTATTTTCTATCATAATTTGACTCTTTCAAAATCAGCCTGAGTGTCTATTGCATAGATTATGCACATGTAGAAATACAGATTCCCACCCTGCTCTTCTGACTTGTGTTTTAATTTCAGAAGATACGCATAGAAATGCATAAAGATTTGTAGCAAGAATATTTTACAATTATTTTAATGTATTTTTTCTTATTAGTAGCACAGTTTAGATTATGTGATTGGATGTAACAATTTTATGTCAATATATAATCAGAACTTGACAAATCTAGTTGTAATTGAAGAGAGGATGCATATCCTGGCAAAAATGTAAGAACCAGCCATCTGTCCTGATGTCAGCCTTTTTGTTATGTATTTTATGTCTATATCTTGATGTTCTATAAATATATATATGGCATATCTATCCTCTACCTTAATTCTTGTGAATGGCTTCCAAATGAGATGCAGCATATGAGCATTACCTTCATGAATCTAAACAAGAGCTGCCACCTCTTTTCTCTGCCCAGTCCTAGCTTGTCTCTATGTACTCTTGTTGACAAGCATTTGTGGACTGCAAATAAATCTGGAAAAAAAAGGAAGTTCATAATCCATTGAATTAAATTTTTATTAATTGATTTTTATAAAATAATTATTGGAGCACCTTTTTGTGTTTTCATTGTCTGGATTATGGAGAACTGTGTTGCCATGCTTTTTCTTAGATGTACTGATTTCTGAATCTATTTATTTAGATTAGATGATTTTTTTTCTTCAGTTCTTAAAAATCCAGTCTGGATTGTGAGAAACCAAATATAATGCTCATTCTTTCTTTCTTAGAAATTCCTTTTGGTTATAAAGATTTTACAGGTGATTTTTGACATTGATGGGCATAGAACTAGCTCTGTTGTATTCAGACTGTCTTCTCTGTAGTACATGTATAACTTTATTTTTTCCCCAGGTGAGAAGAAGAATATTTGAAACCTTACCTGTAATGGTAAAATCTTACCTGAGGTGGACAATCAGAGACAATGCTGTTCAGCTGGTAGAACTGCATTGCTGACTGAGTCAGTGTTAGGATTTTTTGTGAAATTCATATTGCTTCTGATGGTTTTGCCTGCTGGTGATAAAAGGTAATTTCCATTTCACTTTTCTGGGTTCCCAACACCTCTGTCACCGTTTCCCCTCAGTTTCAGAGTTCATCTAATATTTTAAGTTAAATTAGCCATTGGTTGAGATTTTGTGTATTTGTCTGGACAGGGGACAAACTTATTTTTGCTTATATCAGGGTCCCCAAAGGTTTTGTCTTTGTCCATAGCAATTAGTTTTAGCCCCAGTTTCTCTAGGTAACGGCAAACTTCACTCTTGCCAACCTTTTCTGTGAGGGTCTGCTCTTATTTCCTACAGAAAATATCAACAGAACTAGTTGACAACTCATATTTAGATAAATAGAAGAATTTGATGTCATGTTCTATGTGAAAATAATGTCTTGAAAAGTTAGCTGGACAGTTGAAAATCACAAATAGCAGGCAATGTCTTTTAAAAGAACCAGAGGTATCACGGAATTGACATGATCAATGTTGGTAGTTGCTGTGGGGATAACTGGGCATAATGTTAAATAATAGAAGTTGTGTAATTCCCAACTCCATTGACTTCAGGTGAATTGGTCAGAAAAAAACACACACAGAAGCTGAGTTAGGAATTATTATGAAAGAAATAGAAGACAAATTGGAAAACATGACTCTGTGTAGAGCTCTGGTTTATTCTGCTTCTTCAGTGCTATGAGTAATTCTCATGTTCCCATTTCAGAGGGAATATGTGAAGAGTGATAAAGGTGGAGCAGCTTCCATGTGATGAAGGAAATTTGACACTCTTCAGCCTGAGTAGAATCAGCTGACGGAGAATTTGATAGAGATCTACAGGACTGGGAATGACATGAAAAAGGTAAGTGGAAGATGACTGTATCTTCTTTACATGTAGGAGCTGAGCATCAAGTGAAACTAATAGGGAAGTTCAAAACATAGGAATGGGTTTTTTCATATTCACATCTTAAGTAATAGAACTCCATTTCAGAGGTCATTAAGGGTGCTGAAAGTTGGCATAGATTCAAAACTGAAACAAACAGGTTCAATCCATTCATAGCTATTAAGTATAAACATGCAAACTCTTCAGAAAATCTCTGAGCCATAAATGAGTGGAAGCTGGGGAAAGATAAATAATTTTAATAGCATTTATTTACTAAATGTACTTTTTTCCCTTTTTTTTTTCTTTCCTCTGAGTTCACTGTCGCTACTCTGATACATAAAATTAGGCCTGTGCTGGTTCAATACCTATCAGAGCATATCTGTTTACCTTGTTTTTTCAGGTTCAGGGTCACAGGAGCTAAATAGTTGTTTAGAAAAGGCAACAAAAGAAACCACAGCTTTGCCTTTCTTTTTCTGGTGGGCAGTCTTTGCCTTCAGAGTCAATCCTGAGTGCACAAGCATGGTGTTAATGGATGGCTTCACTGGAGCTGTCAGCATTCAGTCGGATAAGACATGACACAGGGATTTTGACCATTTGTGGTCATTAAAGTTATCGTGTACTTATTATAGGACAGTGGAAATTAGCCCTGGTGTCCTGGTCTAATTCCATCTTATATGCCTCCTGCAGTCTGACTTGGATAGGTTCCTTTTTCACCCTTCAGTATGTGCAGCTGGTTCAGTGGAGAACAGCACTGTACAGACTCCATGTGGCTAAAAATTCAATGTAGATTATTTCTTGTCTAACACAACAAACACAGTAAACTGCAACAACTTTTTAACATAACAGGAATGCAATGGATATGTGAACAGTTGTATGTTCTGTAGAACACTGGCTATAATTTGCACTAAAGGAGGGTCAACAATCTCAGTGAATTGTGTTGAAACCAGCAGAGAGCTGCATGTCTGTACATCTGTGAAGAGTCTGGTGTGTTATGAATGACTAGACATGCCTGATGAGGTGGTGTTCTGAATTTTGCACAGGAATTTTACTGACACACACTCCTTGGAATATGCTATGAAATTCCTTTAACATAGAAGAAAACATGACATGAGCTGGGATTATTCTCTTATTAGGTTTTTCCTCTTTTTTGCATCAAAAGGCTTTGTATGCATCAATGTAAGGCAAGGGAGAGAATCATCTGTCTTTGGGGGAATGATTGTCCACATTCTCAGTGAAAGGTCAATGAGTAGTGGGTATTAATTAATCCAGCTGGGCACACAGCATCCCAGGTTTAACAATGTCC